>NW_025201600.1:0-1317 GCF_004010195.1 Chiloscyllium plagiosum
TATTTTTGAAGGAACAGCTGGAAGTCATTTTTTAACGCAGACCTGGCCTCATCTGTTTCAGTTTGGAAGTCCACATCCGTGTTTTTCTTTCGAGGAATATGAGGATGACAAGCTTCTGTTGCGAAGAATGCCTTTGTTTGGTAGGAAGAACAACGTGACTCAATGGAAGCAGTAAAGTAATGGTGAAACAGTGCAGGACGAAAACGTACAGGGATGCGGCTGTGTGCTTCCGTTCCTTCTGGAGGAATGTGCTGGAATCCGAATTAAACAGATAGGAGGCTGGAAGAGCATAGTTAGCCAGGCTGCCCCAGAGGTGGAGAAATCAACGTTTAGCAGGTTCCAAATATTCACGATTGGGGCAGTCTTAGAAGGACAGCCTCCTGCCAGTTTACCTATGTAAACAGAAACGGGTTTTAAAGCTAATAGTCAACAAAGAAGAGGCCAGACTGTTCAATTCTTCATTTTGTCGAAATTGGGCTCTCCTGAGTCCTTCGTCGCTATCAAAAGATGTGTCTGTATAGTTCCCTCTATGGGTCAAAATGAGGTTCAGTCTCCCGCAGGTCAGGAACAAATGTGACGGTATCTGACTTCAGTCTCTATCGCTGGTTCAGTTGAGATTAAAACTTTGCATGGAAAGTCTCATTGAAATGAACACTTCAGACGCCAGGCTGTGGGCCAAGTAGTGGTAACTGGAAAGGAGAATGGATGGATGTTTAATGACTGGCACTGACATAATTTATTATTCTGGGCTGTAAAAGAACGGTGTCACGAACATTCTTTTTTGATAGAAAATTCTCATCGCTGGAAAAGAAAGCTGTGCTGCTGAGAGAAGATACAACTGTACATGCTGTCCTTCCTGGTCGGCTAATGGTTACGATGCAGCGCTTTCACCGCTGTGGTTTGGGTTCATTTCTTGGTCAGGGAATCAGGATTTATTGTTCCTAATAAGGTCAACAACAAAAGTAAAGCATCTTTGACACGAATCGCATTTCAAACGCGTCCGCATGTGCCTTGCAATATTGTACAGGGCCGTAAATTGGCTCACTGGTTATCACTGCTGCCGTAACGGCTGCGACATGACCTTATGGAAGGGTTGTAAACTCAGTATTTACGTGTTTTACCCAAGTTGGGGTGAGTTGAAAACTCGAGAGCATAGGTTTAAGGTGAGTGGGCTGAAATTGACAAAGGACCTGAGGCACATTTCCCACTCAGAAAGTTGTGCGTGTTTGGAATGAGCTACCAGAGGAAGTGGAGGAGGCTATTAAACTCAGAAAATTGCAAAGGTAATCGGGTGAGTTTCTGGATAGGATGCGTTTA
>NW_025201600.1:1735-5930 GCF_004010195.1 Chiloscyllium plagiosum
CAAACATACTGCAGCCTGAGTGCACCACCATTTTCCAGACAATGCTGTAAAGAGATTCCAGACAATGCTGATAAGAATTGGCCATAAAAAGTGAATTTCATCAATCACAGTCTCGATTAGATTACCTTTCCCTTCCGATGTCTCCACAACGGAAATGAAGGAAATGGGAGAAATTCAATAACGTATGACATCGAACTTCATTGGAACGATTTTCCCATTAGCCAGAAAGCCAAATAACAACGAGTAGAGTCACCGTAGGACTTTGTTTCACAACAGCGATGAAATAACAGTCTCCATTCGGTTCCAGTAAAAGCTCTATTTGCCTGGAACGGCAGAACTGATGGCGATTTTCTGCGGGGGAGGCGAACACAATCACGACAACCGAGACACTTTGAAATATTTGGCAGTTACCCACAACACAGTTAATTCCCTGGGAAGCAAACCCATTCAACTTTTGTTTTTAGCATTAACGTACAGTGGGGATGGAGACAGCATTTGAACAATGCTGCAGCGTTGGAGTTGATAAGCTAGAACGGCAGTACCGGGATTCGAACCCACGCCCCCTTCGAGCCTGGAATCTGGATACAGCGACTTAGACCGCTCGGCCACACTACGAATCGATCCCGAGCCCCACTTTCTTGCATTTCCAATTGTGCTCCTGCATAACAACAGATGCAAGGTCACATGAAAAGGGTTCCATGATCCCTCTCCGACTCGCACAGCTGCTGGGATGTGCCCGGCTACAATGTCAATTTCGCAGCAGATATTGATAGCCCATCAATCCAGACAAAAATCAATGGGAAGCTGAGTCTATCTTCTCAGACCATTTTCAACTATAAATGTATCTGTGAGTGCGTGAGAATATAGGTTCACTTATGATTTGGTCAAATAACCATGAGCTGCTTGACATTACTGCAATTTCGATTCTTGCTTTGCTAAATGATTTCACCCATTGCTCGAAACTGGACGACTTTCAAGTTTAGACGGAACATGAAACACACCGGAATACAGGGAAAATGCACAAAGCTGAGCAGGCCGTGTTCCACATCATACCGCGCAGCATCGTTTCAGTCACTGTGTCTGTTTCACATCAATCTAAAAGACAGTTTCTGAACGTAGTAACAGAAGTTAAAAGGTAATTAGCTCACCCACCCCCCTCTCCGGAAGAGGTGCTAACTGCCCTTGAGTGCTTTTTGTTCTCGATGTGAAGAGCTCTCACGTCTGAGTCATCTTCACACGTCTCTGGTTGCTGAGTGAATCACAAAGAAGGAATTTCACCAGAGCTGCAACTGCCTCACTTCCCCACTCGCCCTCCCCGTTTACATTTTCCTGCTCGTCAGTGATTTAAAGAAAACCAAATGGATGCGATGTCATTCTGTAGCCTCGCTGTCGATTCCTCCGTTTCAGTTCCAACGTGGCTTATATCACGTGGCGCACCTTAATACGAGCGACGCTATGACAGCACAGGTGCAGAGGTTCCCCTGAGAGTGCAATTTCTTTCATTGCTGTTGCTGATTGAATGAGCCACTAACGTGCGAACTGCTCCAAAACATGATTCAGGACTTCTGGTGACAACTCTCGCACGTTGAATAACGACAGACAGCTTCCAAATGATGTCTTTCATAGACGACTTTGGGGGTACATTTGACAGACCGACTAGTTCAGGAATCCGTGGTGCGCTGTGACACCAGCGCATCAGCTTCTTCCCTGTCTTGGAAACGGGCCGCCTGCGCAAGGAATTCAAATGCGGTCCTGCTTTTCGTGGAAGGATCAGAAGGCGGTAACTACACTCTCAAACAGAATGGCATATGATCATAACTAATTTGGAGAAAAAATTACAATACTTTGCACAGTAATTAAATGGAGTTACATTACATTTCACTACGAGAGCAGATTTGTTCAAGCAAATTCGAAGGCAGTTTGCAGATGGGAGAGCAAGCAAGAAAGCTCCGTTCTTGTCCATGTTAAATGCTGCAGTTGAAGAACAAAGCAGTTTCTGCCCAGTTTCGAACTGGGGACCTTTCGTGCGTAAGGCGAATGTGATGACTACTACACTACAGAAACAAGCCGCAGTTGCCACTGCGGAGGCTCGGTGGCATCCACCACCATTTTCCAGTCAATGCTGAAAAGAGAGAAAGAAAGAACCTCATAAGAATGGGCCATAAAAAGTGATTTTCACCACTCACAGTCTCGATTAGATCACAGTCTTGACTGTCCCTTCCAGGACGGAAATGAAGGAAATGGGGGAAATTCAATAACATATGACACCGAAATTCATCGGAACGATTTTTCCATTCGCCAGAAAACCAAATTAGGGCGAGTCGAGTCACCTCAGGACTTTGTTTCACAACAGCGATGAAATACCAGTCTGCATTCGGTTCCAGTACAAGCTCAACTTGCCAGGAACGTAATGCAGCTTGAGCTCGCGATTTACCATGTGAGAGGCGAACACGATCATGATAAGATGGACACTGACCCCCGTATCCATAAAGCAAACTCCCGATCCTGCTTATTATTTCAACACGCCGCAGCCATAGAAATTGCAGAGTGGGGACTCGAGCCTAAGCTTCTTTCGTAATTGAGTTCTGAAGCAGGCGCCTCCGGCTCCTTGGCACCCCTTCATCGGGCTTATTCTGTTTGAATAGTGAAATTTCCTGTGTCTGATCCGCAGAACATCCTGCAGGATTTTCAGACAGCGCCATCCTCCCTGTGACATGTACGTGCTGGATAACCTTCTATTGTGTCATGTGTCCCGGCTTTGCCACTATCACCGTTGTTTAACTCCCTACATCCTGTTGGTCGAACTGTGATTCCAGTCCGAATCACAAATGTGTAACAAAACACCTTAGCTGTGCTGGCTCTCTACAGAGATAAAGTGCTTCTCTTTTCGTATCATTCTCTTGCCTTCTCCCTGTAACTCTACACATTTTTGCTTTCAACATGAACATTGAATTAGTTTTTCAACAACTCGATTGAAACTGCGTCTTTGTCAATGTCAGACCCTAACCATTCCCTATGTGAAAACATTTCTCCTCATGTACATTTTTCTTCTTTTACTAATATCTTTAAAACTCTGCCGAATCGTTCTCGATCCTTTCAGGCGTAGGGAGCATTCCCCCTTCCTTATTCCCTCTGTCTAACCTACTCATGTTTTGGAAAGGTTGAACAAGACCAGCTTTTGGCCTTCTGCTCTCCAAGGAGTCCTGCCCCAACTTTCCAAATGACCTTTATTGTTGATATTCCTCATATACCACACCATTCTCATCAACCTGTTCAGTGCTGTTTTCAATCATTTCACGTCCCCACTTCCTAAAGTTTCACACCCAGATCTGTGCGAATATCCAGATGGTGGATTTATTCAGAGTGGGATTCTGTGGGTGAACATCCTCTAACACATGTTTCACTTTCACCACATGTGGTACTGTGCCATGCCCACTACAATGACACTTCTGACCCCAAAACTCAAAGTTATTTTAAAGGGTACAACTTAATGATTTACATCTTTTTATCAGACAGTTGATAGGACGACCGAGCAAAAGTGAAGTCAAACAACCAAGGCTCGATGGCAACTTGAAGTAAGACATTCTCCCATGCCAGTATTAACACAAGCTGCTGAGCGAAGATCATGCCCTGGACACTCTTACATTGCCAACACCAAACCAGCTGAGATTCGGTCAGGTCCAACTACATCCCAATTTGTTCTCAGATTTTTAAGCATCAAAGTGTTTTCAGAATATTGCCTTGTCATTTTGTCTCCTTGTTCACAGAACAGTACTGTGTATCCCTTCTGCTTGGACTAAGTTGTCTCCATCGGCAGAGTATTCAGCTATTTCCCTCCACCGGCAAGCAGTGTGAGGAGAGGCAAGTGTGGTTACACTCTAAAGCTCGCTGTCATCGGCCCGGCCAGTTCCATCAAGTGCTGCGAATCAGCAAATTTGATTGGGAGGTTCCTGCAAATATCATTTATCTGAGCCAACGATAAAGATGTTGAGCTGGTGGGTAAGACACAAATGTACTCCGGACTCTCCACCCTCAGGTAAAGTCATGTGAGGGCATTTTTGTGCAGCCTGATTGCTGTTCAAAATCCATCGTCACACAGCAATCCTGCAGAAAGGCTTTTGTAACACAAACATCGGCTTCTTTGCTGCAATCGGGAAGCAGTTAACATCTGAGCCCCAACTTTCCTAGATAAAGA
>NW_025201600.1:6047-7204 GCF_004010195.1 Chiloscyllium plagiosum
CTCCAACAAATTGATCCAATTGTAATTCACAGCTTTTCATTTCACAGTAAGAACACTGCTGTGTGAAACGGCGTGGGGAATAACTGCAGGGCCTCATGCGCATAGAGCACTCTACAATTGATGTATCTTATCTTCACCAGTTTATTCCCAGCTCTGGCAAGAGATTTTGCGAATCAGATCAGAGCACACCGACAGAGAACAGGAAAAGAGCTTCCAGAACTTCACAAGTGTGTTTCCTCATTTGTGTAAATTTCCCGTGTGTCTCAGTATGAAATATTCATTTCTGATACATTGTATGAAAGGAAGCGGAAAGTGAAACAACACACAATGCGTAGAATGGAGATCTATTATGGAGAAACACTGGAGGGGGCAGTACACACACTGAAACATGGAATTGTCAACGAGTAGAGGATGTTTTCAATCCATTAATTTCATGGTTATGAGCCCAATACGCCCCACTGGGCCGCTCTGTTAGCGCTGACCACAGCAGTCACACACATTCTTCAGCTTTTCGTCTGGCGTGTGGCTTGTACCTCAGAGGATGATTTCAAAAGGTCTTCACTATTATTGTGTGACACACTGTGGCGCAGATGTGTCCCGGCTGTGTCAATATAACCGGTGACTAATTTGCCATATTCTGTTGGTTTAACTGTTATTTCACTCAGAATCACAAAATATGTCACAGTGCAAAGTGAGGCTATGCAGCCCCCAAACAATAAGGACATGTCTATGGCGGTCGATTGATTGACTTTATTTGACTGATTGATTATCACATGAACCTCAGTACAGTGAAAACATTTGTCTGCGATTGGTAAAGGCAGATCATACTAATCAAGGACATGCATATCACAGTAAAGTAAAACAAAAATTTGGACAGATTAAGGCCTTCAGGTTACTCCGCACAGGACGTGCACTCGGCAAAATCCACATTAACAGGATCAGCATCATTTGAAGTTAGGGAATCCATTTCTCAGTCTTGGAACGACCTCCAAGAAGTTGCTGTTGTGTGTCTTTAAGTTTCGGTACCTTGTTCTGAACTCGAGCTCATCAAAATTGTACATTCTGCGTCAAAAATAGAACCATATGCAAAACTCCAGTGCTCAAGTGTGACTTCTCACATGAATATCACCCACCCGAGGCGATATCACACCCAAGAC
>NW_025201601.1:0-7205 GCF_004010195.1 Chiloscyllium plagiosum
AAAAAACGGGTAAGATAAAGGTCTTAAAAGAGTGTTGTCCCGGCGACCGGGGTAGGCAGCGGGTTTTGTTTTGTTGTCAGTCTTTGCCACGAGCGAGGCGCACTAAGACGCGGTGGGTTGGTCGTGTAACTGCTATGGACTTAAGACCCACATTCACGGGCGGTCGGGATTTGCAGCAGCATTTGTTCTTTCGCCGTGGTTCTAGGTCCGCTGAGACGTAGTGTTTTGACGGGTAACTCTTATGTACACAAGACCGATCTAGATTTGTAGTGACATTTGTTGTTGTGGTCTTTGCCACGGACGAGGCGCACTGAGACGCAGCGGATTGATCGGGTAACTCTTATGGACTTAAGGTCCGCATTCGAACGGCCATGATTTGCAGCATTACTTGAAGTTTCGCCGCGGTGCGAAGGGCAGTAAGACGTGGTGGTTCGGTCGGGTTACTCTTGTTTACATAAGACACGGGTAAAGGTAAATTTCGGGCGACCAAGATTGACAACGGTTTTTGCTGTCTGGTATTGCCGCGGGATGGAGCGCGCATTCGACCAGGTAACTCTTGGGCACAGACCAAGGTATGAAAATTGACCTTTAAGTATTACCTTGGTGGTCGGTACCTAGAGAAGTACATGGGGAATGGCAACTTACAAACATAGAGAATAAAGGTCTTTAATTGGCTAGATCAATCTAACGAGTAAGGTGTCTAACTGATTCGATCACCCAGCCATAGACCGGTTTTTAAGAGAGGAAATCCACCACGCGAAGGTCTGAAGTGGGTGTGGAAGAAGGTGACACCGGACCTCAGAGAGGTTAATTAAAATTACATAAAGAGACAGCCGAGTATTTTCAATGGGAAATTATAATAGTGATTTAAGTGTAGAAGGAGAAATTAAACGGATGTCCGAGGACCGCTTTCCAACGGACAGCCCTTTAGGAAAAATGTTACGGGATTGGAAATACAATCCTGGGACGCAAGGAAACGATAAAAAACAAATTATAAAACGTCCGTAGAAAACAGCCTTGCAGTCAGGACGAATGAGATTATGCTTCGTGTCAGAAGGGCTAGTAGCTGAAGAGCGACTGAGGCTATACTTCGTAACTAACTTGCAGCCATACATCCAGAAAAATACTCACAACCTCGAGGAGAGAGAGACAGAGAGAGAAGAGCTGTACAGCTAGGAGAATGCTTAACCTTTTGTGATTCAGTTTGAATGCACATTTGTTTGTTGGTGATCAAATGTTCCCTGGAGCTTGAGGTCCGGGACTGTTTAGAATCTGATTTCTATTATGGAAATTTTACCATGATTTCTTTTAAGTTTAAGGACATTGCAAGATTATGAAAAAAGTGTTAACTCCTGTTCTTTTTACACGTCATGACTGTCTTACTATTAGTTTCTAACTAATCTCTTTCATTCTTAAATAAAAGGGATTTGTGGAGGACAGTTGACGTATCAGTTCAACATTAGATTGTAATAAATAAAAACAAAAAGGAAAATCCTATGGTTAAAATCGGAGACCTTGGATTCGGCCATTATTCATGCATTAGAAGATTTTTTTTAAACTACCAATAGCATTGTAATTGAGCAATGACTGGTCAAGACTACTTAAGAAAACTAATTTTGGATCAAGGGACTAAAACCGGGTAATTATAGTGAATTTCAAAGTTGGGAACTGTATGCATTTTACATTTTAAATATTAAACTTTGAATAAATGAATTTATAATATATAAATATATATTTGCAAGTAAGATTCAAAAATGTATATCTAGGAACAGGCTTTAAAGTTAGACAATCATAAATTGATAAATTATATTTGAGATTACAGGGAGGAAGAAATATTGCAATATTTCTTTAAAAAATCAAGGTCTAAACAAAACATTGAGTGATGAGGAATGACCATGAGGTTGGCCTAAAGCTGTTCAGTTGGTTAAATCGGCTCAGCAATTGATCTGGCAACGTAACATGAGAAGCAGAAACAGAAGGCAAAAATAATGATAAGCCGCGGTTGATGAGGTAACAAAGAAAATGTCAAAACTAATAGGATAAGGAAACTGGAATGGTGGCGGGTAGTATGTTGAAAATAAAGGGAGGAGAAGGGATCGGGGAGGAGATGTTAAGGAGTCTGGTAGACAGGAACAAGGATCAAAGTGGAAATCCCCACAGGCGGAAAGACAGGTCACTTTAAGAGAGAGTGTCCAGATCCGAAAAAGGAAGTAAAGACAGTGCCGTTTATGAACCTTGGTGATAAGTAGGGGTGTCAGGAGTTCCTGCCCCCGGGGACCCACCAGGAAGCCTTGATAAATTTAAAGCTGGGACCTTACAAAGAGGACGTAGTTTTTTTTTGTGGATACGGGAGCAGCACGATCATCACTAAGCTTTAGACCTAGCTGTGTTAAATTAACTAACAAAGGTCTCAAGGATTCTGGAGTAAAAGGCAAAGAATTTTTAAATCAGAATGCAGGACAATGGCTCACAGACTCTAGGACCTTGAAATATGAGAAAAATCTTAATAGAACAGGATGTCCTTTTGTTAGTCATAGACAGTTGCTAGAATCCAGCTGCATTTCTGTGGCAGAGAGAGGGGGTGGCCCCTGGCAATCCAGAACTTGACTGCCTTGATATTACTGAATATCCAACTGAAGTGCGAATGAACTTCAGATCAAACACGTGGACTGCAGTGGCTCAAGTTTTTCTCAAGGGCAACTGGGAAAGTGAACTAATCCTGGCGTATTCAGAGATACACATATCCCATTAATGAATACACGAAGATACCACACTCTGGGAAGACACACAGGGGTATCAAAAGGTTTTCTCAAGGGCAACTGGGAAAGTGAACTAATGCTGGCGTATTCATATCCCATTAATGAATACACGAAGATACCACACTCTGGGAAGACAGACAGGGGTATCAAATCGAATTAAACATAATCTTAGATTAATACAGGTTTCGCTTGTTATCTGTAGGTAGAGTGTTCCTGCGATATGGTGTAAAGAGCAGTAGCACTAATTTGCATGGGAAAAATTTTGCCTTTCTTGTAAAAGTGAAAATTCTCTTCGGATTTCTTTTGGTTAGCGAAATAAGGTCCTAATGTAGGTCATTCGGAAAGGCGTTGAAAGGCGAACTTTTGAAAAGCGGGCGATATCTGTATCTAATTGAGCATGATATTCAGGAAGATGGGATTAGCGAAAAATAAATGTGGTCAATCTTACATTTTATTTCCAGCCCAGCTGATCATCATTCTTTTTGTTTGCTCTTTTTTCTTCGAGATCTCTCTTTCTCGATTGACTCCTTCTCCCCTTCAAAGCAGACTTCCTTCTTAACGGTATTAATCACACTCCTTTCCAGCTGCTTTCAGTTCAGGAAAGTTCCCCAGCACTTTCTGTTCGTTTCTTTGCATTTCTTTCCATAATTTCAGATTTTCAGCATCTTGCTTTATTTGATTTCACCTTCAATTTTGTTATTTCGTGGGACGTTGGCATCTCTGCCAAGGGCAGCATGTGGTGACCATCACGAATTGCCCTGACTCTGAGGCCATTCCACAAGCCAATATAAAGTAAAGCACATTGTCATGGGGCTGAAGTCTCACTTAACCCACACCGGGTAATAACATTAGTTTTCTTTACAGAAGGTGATCAGTGAAACAGGAAGGCTTTCAGACAAAATGTTGGTTTTGTGGTTGTTTTTCGTGAAATTCACTTTTATTCCAATTCTTGTCATTTTTATTTAAGTTCTGTCATCAGCAGTGGTAGGACTTGAAACAAATCACTTGAAACAATATCTTTCGTTTAATAATCTTTGCTTCTGAAATGCATCCAGCGACTTTCCTACATTCATACAGTGTCCTAATCATGAAGTAAGATCCGAGACAAGAATAATTTTGTGCTTGAAATATTTGTATTTGGAGAAATGGTCAGCAGAGTGCTTGAAACATGAAGACTGAATTTTACCAACGTGCAGCCATTGGTTTGTTCATCAACAGTACTGACACAGAGATGGAGTTTGGGGAGCGGGTAGTGGACAGGTTTCGTGACAGAGAGAACACGAGACATAAAGCAGTCCAGGGCAAAAAGAGATCTCGAGCTTGTGAACAGTTTTGTTCGCAGATGTTTCTGAGGTAGTGGTCTGCAATTCATGGATAATGAATGGAGACTTCAATTGAATCTGAAGACAAGAGTTTCTTTCTCTGACAATATAGATAACAGAATTTGCAACGAAGTTCAAATTTGCTTTTGCGATTAATGAATGGACAGAGGTAGAGAACGCCAACAAAAGCGAGAATAGGGTATTAGCACACCCTCAACCCCGCCCAGAATAATCATAAGCACTGCTGATGTTCGATATGTTAGAAATTCCGAATAGGGCGAAATCTTGAAATGACTCAAGGAAAATCTCCTCTCCATTGTTGTAATGTTCCAGTCTGCTGTTCTCAGATTCAGATCTGTCCTCTCTCTGTCTACACAGCTGTTGATCTCTGTTAGTTTGGAGCTGATGCATCTGCTACTACAGTGGGATAGCGGACTGAATGAAGCCCCTCAACAATCGGAGAGGGAAACCCTCCACTGACACAGTTACATTGCATGGAGACTGACATTAATCACAGTCACTGAGCAAACAGTCCCAGCTTTCAATACGGCACATTCATTTCACAATATAACTGGACTGGGCTACATGTTGGCATTGCTGGCTATTGGTCAAATCTCCCATCACCAATTACTCTAGTGAAGCCAGTTGTGAGGGAGAATGATGGGTGTTATCTTTTCATAGGCGAGATGATTTTGTTCTGTTGTCCGTTTACTATGCTGTAACCATCTCTCGCCAAATCCATCCACCCCCTCCCCCCCAAAAGAATCAAAATTAGGATGTTGTTACTGTGCTGATCTCTCCTCCACGGGAACAAACGCTAGCGAACAGACTGTCAATAGGCACAGTTGTCCTGAACATAGACAGGAAGTGTGGACTTCTCTGAATATTCCTCTCCCTGCTCTAATAAGGCGACTTTGGAACTTCCATAGGGAATATGCTTCAGTAATTATTTTTTTACAAATTGAGAAAATTCTAAATGCAGTTTTATCTGCTGTAAAGCAGTATTTTTTAACACATTTTGGCCTCAGTCCAAAACCAAAAGCGATAATTACAATGAACTTATAAATTGAGAAAATTCTAAATGCAGTTTTATTTGCTGTAAAGCAGTATTTTTAACACTTTTTGGCCTCAGTCCAAAACCGAAAGCGATAATTACAATGAACTTATTCATTAAGACTTATGAATTAATAAGTCAGGTTCGAACGAATATGATATTGGCTGTGAGCTAAGGCGGATTGGGGGCAGTGGCTGCGGAGAATGCATGGGGAGACATTGATATTCCCCAGTCATCAGCACTCTTTCTGACAGACAGAATTAAATCTAATCCATAACAGGGAAACAGCCAACATTTGGGAGATGTAATGCTGAATGAAAATGTGATCTGAAAAGGATAATTTTAAATGTGATAAAATGAACAATATTTTATATACACACCATTTAATCTTTGGGTATACAGCCTGAGTAGGATCACAGGACCTGAAACATTAACTTTGATTTCTCTTCACAGATATTGCCAGACATGCTGAGCTTGCCCTCTAAGTTCTGTTTTTTTTTTGGTTGAGATTGATCGTATTGTTCATATCTGGCAGGATACTTACAATTAAAAGCAGACACTAATAACAAAATTTGAAGAGCTATGGGGACAATAGAGGAGATTAACAGTAGAGATATAGTCATTCCAAGCTGGAAGAGACAATGGGCTGAGTTTCCCCCACTTTTGCTATAAGTAATTCTGTGATATGTAATCAAAACCTTTGGAGAGGGTGTAGACAAGCTAGTTTAATGAAAGATACAGAGTGTTCCATCATCAATACTCTATTCCTAATATCTCATGAATTTTCAGCTGGCTCTGAAATGCCTTTTCAATCAAAGTGGAGTTCCTGAGATTTACAGGATATTCAGAAAAACATTATTTTTTCCTTTAAGTCTTAAGGAAGAAACAGATTTCGGCCGTAACACAGGTGTCACAGACACAACAACTACAATAGGAACAGGAAAGGACGACATTGTCCACATATAACCAAATTCAGCATGTAACCCTGTCAAGAACCATGAAATATAGTGATACGGAAACATGAAATGCAAAGAGAAAATGGTGGAGAAACGCGACAGATGAGGAAGTATCTGCAGAGAGAAACAGAGTTAATATATCGAATATGATGTGACACTGTTCTGAAAAAGTCATATTGGAATCAAAGGTTAATTCTGTGTATCTCTGCTCAGAGGGTGCCAGGCCTGCTGAGTTTCCCTCATTCGATTTCTTTTTCTTTCTGAACTGTGACAAATTGACTGATCTGAACGATATAAGCAAAGCTGCTATCTCAGTTGAATCTCGAATAATTTGTTATGGACATTAAATGAGAAATTACAAAGTTCCTATGTTTCACAGGGCTCTAAATATCGATGACGTATTGCATTGTGAGACAAACCAATTGCGAGACACTGACATTTGCATAGGTACATCTTGGATATTCTGTGAAGAGGTCACCCAGTCTACCTTTAGTTTCCCCAAAGTAGGGCAGCCCACAATGTGAGCAGCGAATGCAGTAGATCAGATTGTGGGAAATGTTTGGAAACGCAGCTTCACCTGGGAGGTATGTTTGGCCTCTTGGATAGTGAGGAGGGTGGAGGTAAATGGGAAATGTAACACCTCCGGCAGGAGAAAGTGATGTGGACCTGTGGTGGGGGTGCGGGAGGTGGGGGGGGGGGGGTTGTTGGGAGTGAATAACGAGCGGACCAGGGTGTCCTGGAGGAAGTGGTCCTTCAGAAGGCGGAAAAGGGAGAGGAGGCAAATATGTGTCTAGTGGTGGCATCTCGCTGGAGGTGGGGTAAATGCGGACTGATGATCTTTTGCATGTGAATGCCAGTGGGATGGTAGGTAAGGACAAGGGGAACTCTAACGCTGTTGCAGGCTGGAAAAAAGAGGCTGAGGGTAAAAGTGCAGGAGATGGGTCGGAACTGGTTGAGGGTCCTGTTGATAATAGTGCTGGGGAGTTCTTGGGTGAGGAAGAAGGTGGGCATATCAGAGGCCACATTTTTGTAGTTAACATCATCAGAAGCAATGCGATGGAGACGGAAGAACTGAGAGATTTAATTGAAGTCTTTGCAGGAAACAGGGTGTGAG
>NW_025201602.1:0-7205 GCF_004010195.1 Chiloscyllium plagiosum
CACTGGTCACAGACCTCCAGCCGGTAACATACCCCAGTACAACTGTTGCTGGGAGAAATATCAAAGAGGAGCCTTGAGTTCTGTGCTGAGCACCACGACCAATGTTTTTTCAGAGCTCCGTACTAATGCATGATGGAAGAGTTCCCTCTCTGGAATTCTGTGGCTCCCCCAGCCAAGTCCAGCATTTTGATGTGTTTCTTTCATACGTTCCACTAATATTGCCCCCCTGACCCGATCTCCTGGGTTCGGGATGTCAGCTCGGATGTTTGTGAGCTCCCTTTCCGAGTCTCTGATTCTCTGTCCGTCTGCAACTTCCCCTCTCAGCTCATGCAGTTGCTTTGTCAGTTCTTTCACAAATTGTTTCACCCTATCCTTGCCATTGTACATCTCCTGCCCTCCCACTACCATACCCTCTGTCAGCTGCATAGTCCATCCGGTCACTAATTCAAAGGGGGATTGCTCGGTTCCCTTTGCTGTGGTTGACGTCAGTTTCATTAGGATTGTGGGGAGTACACTAACCCATCCCTGCCTGTCTCTGTCAGGGCCTTAGTCAGACTAGCTTTCAGTGTCTGCTTCATTCCTTCTCCTGTCCCTGAGCTCTGGGGGTGGTATGGGAGATGGGATTTCTGCTCAGTACCAAACAGGCCACAGAGCTGCTAAACTTAGTTTCCTGGAACGTGTGTCCGTTAGTCAGAATCTGCAGGGGAATACTCCCGCCCACTGAGTAAACCTGTTTATTAAGACCCAGCAGGATTTCCTTCCCTGGGATTGGGATGGGGAGTACGTAAAATCCATCTGTAATTGTTCCCGTGGGCCCCTGGGTCCCTGTGGCTTCCTCCATTTTATCCTGATTGTTTTCCCTGGCTCACACTGTGTACAGACTATACCCCTTCGACAAAACCTTCTTGTTCCAGAACACCCCTGTAGTTGATCATCCGATATTGCATTTTATCCTGCTCAATATGGGCCAGCCCATGATATATTTTTCATAATGTTTGTCTTATACAGTGGCACTGCTGGATCATCCTATGTCCTATTACTGTCCCACCCCTTTCCCATTCCTGTTTCTCCTGCTGTAGGACTGTTTCTGGAAATGTCTTTAAACTTTCCTTTCTCGCTTCTGTAGCTGCTGCCACTGCATCCTCCTCAAATGTCTGCACTGTTTCAGTAAGTATGCTCACCCATGCTCACCAACTACCCCGTAGGTAGTGGGGTTTCTACTTTCCTGTGAGCTCTAATCTTCATTAGTGCTGCTTCACTGAGAAAGTTAGCTGCTTCCACTAACTATCTGACCTGTCCTTCATGCTCAATGTGGCCCCCAGGCAGGGTGATACACCTTCACCGAGCCCAGTCATGAACTATACCAAAGGCATGCTGACTGTGTGCATTTTGCCTCCCTCACCCCTGGTTAATGTCCACGCTTCTGCCAGGGCTCGTGATGGTTCTCTATTTCTGGATAATTCCTCACAAAATTCCCACAATAATTAAACAATCCTAAAGTTTGCCTGATCCCTTTACGGTGTGTGGGTGGATAGTTTTATAATCATAGTTTTTGTTCCCGCTGGGACTGTTCCCTCTCCCTTCCTGATTTGATCTCCCCAATATGATGTCCTAGTTACGTCTCTCCCTACCTTCCCAGTTGCACTCGCTGTGCATTAATTTTAAGCCTGGCCTGGTTAACCTGATTCAATACTCTGTATAATATCTGGATATGTTCTTTCTCACTGTTTGAGGTGATGAGGTGTTGGTAAGATCAGTATGACTAAATCCATCAAACACACATCGGTGGGATATACTGGAATATTGCAGGATCCCTGAGGTAATAGTATCCTGGTGGCCTGTTCTCCTCAGTCAGTAAACACCACTTTCATCTGCCATTCAATGTCCACAGGTATGGACCCAGACTATTTCCAGCTTCTGTCAATCTGTCACTCTCACAATTACTGCCTCCTCAGCCCCAGCTTTGATGATATCCTGTTTGTGTGGGGAGTGAGAGGGCCCTCGATGTCTACAGGGTCAATAGATAACAACCCACTTTCCTGTTTGAGTTACGCACACCGCTGAGAGGGTCCGAGCTATAACCCACCAGATTCTTTGACTGTCCCAGTCTCCCTGCAATGTAGCTACTCCAGAGAGGTTGCCTCTCCTTTTCTTTCTGTCCCAGTCCTGGCCAGAGCATCCCCATTTTTAAATTCGGGTGTTGATGTCAATAGTTGCCATTTTAGAATAAATAGGAGCAACTCCCAGAATGGTCCTTTCTTGAGTTTCACACCTCCATGTCTGAATACATTTTGTCATACTCCTGATCTACACCAGGGCAGGTTTGCTTCATCCAGCTTCCTAGGTTCCCTCTCCGACTGCTCTCATTTTAGTAATTGAGGGAGTGAGGGGTAAATGCTTATCGGTAACTGACAAAGATGCTCCGGTGTTAGAATCATGCAGTGTTGGCCCCTCAACAGCGCGTCAATGAATATTCATGGGCTATGCATATACTTAGGTGAACACAGACCACTCACAATATGAACACCTATCTCCCTCTCTCTGCCAACGTTCCTTGTCTATGTGCCCTTTCCTGCTTCCCTTGTAACATTGTGGGTCTGATTACCCTCCCTGTACTGCAGCTATTCCCCTGTGTTTCTGAGTTTGCCTCAGCTCTCATGGCCCAATTCAAAATGTGGTTAGAATTATCTCCCACTGGGAGTCCCATGTTTATAATTATAGTTAAATAGGGTCCCATGTCATCTTTTAAATACATCAAACCTATTTCATCATCACAGGTTGGGGTTTGGTAATCTCCCATAGTCCTTACACACCTCAGGCTTCCTCTCTGTATAATCCTCGATATTACCCTTGGGCCCCTGAGTCACCAAGGTTATTTTAGCCCATTCAGCCTGTCCCATCCCCAGTGTGTCCCTATAATATCTGTAAATGCCTGGAGCCACTGGTCAGCTGTACTCTGGGGGGAACCGGCTCACACCCCATCCTCTCATTGCAGGGACAGTTTCTGTTGTACACTTCAGGGTATCTTGGCCCGAGGGAGGGTCCATACATCATCTTCGGTAAGAGTGTGTACCTCTACTAATTCATCCATATTGTCCCAATAAGGCCCATTATTACCATTTCTCTATCAGGCTGTGTGTTCATTCACCAACATCTGTCGTTCAGTGGGTGAACGGTTCAGGTTTAGTTTCTGTCAGTTCCCTTTGTTGCCCCCTCCTGTCTGTCCAAGTTTGAGCTTTGATGCCCAGCGATGCCATAGACACAGCCTTCTGGGCCTTATAGGGCGGTGGGTCATCCCACCCATTGCCGTCTCTCTGTCCATACGTAGGCGCTTTGTCATCTAACCCGTTCCTGCCAGTGTCACCATCCTCACTGCCTTCTGAGGAGAGCGGGGCACAAGGTACCTCCCCCACTGTAACTAGGTACCTCCCCCACTGTAACTATGACCTGGCCCTTTGGCTTTCAGGCCTCACATCTGAGAGCCACCACCTTCACTTGTTCCTGTTTCCCATAATAATGTAACACATTCCATCATTCCTTGAATAAAACAGAACAAAATGTAAATTTGGTTTGACTTGAAATATTAATAATTTGACATTCACTTTACTTATCTATAGAGGTGAAAATTGTACTGTGATTATTTAAGTGAATTTAACATGATCATACAATGAAAATAACACTGATAATCAATGAGAATGAATGAACTGAATAATATGTGATTATTTGTACCAGTTCTTGCATTGAAAATTCGATTTTATTTTAATACTTGTCACCCATTACGTCATGCATTGTTATTAGGGAATAAAGTAATGGAAGGATATCAGAGAAAATAAATAGACATTAATTTTAGCTTCACTGCAATAATGAACCAAAACAATATTTGGCCATACGGTTAAACTACATAACAAAGTTTCCAGTGTCATTATTGACATGAAAACTATTTTAGTTTGCAAGTTGTTTTGCTCTAAGAATAATTGGAAATGAATTGTGATTTGGAATTCACCATTTAAAATATATTTTGAAGAGAATAATCAGATGCATTTTTTGGAGGAAATTAGGAATGGAAATAGATATATATTCATTGATATTAATAGTTTTAAAATGTTTCGAAGTTGACTGGGATTATTTGATTGAGAGAGGCTGCATGATTATAAAGAGCAATTCGCCTTTTTCATTGCATTGTTGGTTTCACTAGAATCTGTTGTGGTCTGAGCTCTTGTTGTGTGCAGTGGACTGTCACTAATAGCTTAATTAACCTGCGAGTCCCTGATCAGGTTTCCTTTGACTGTGAGTCAGTCTGTAACTGAGGTGAGCAACACACCTCCTTTTGTGAGGGGAAACAGATTCTCTTCAAAGGAAATAAGTGGCAGATCACTCTGAGAATGGTTTCTAGCACACACCATCAGCAGGGAAGGGTTTTTTTCTAAAGATTTCCAATCTCTATCTACAAATCTGATTTGTCAGTTTGTGGAGGATTCAGCCCCTTTGTTCAGAGCTGTTTTATACAAGCAGTTGGTTCATTATGTCTTTGCCAAGAATGTTGTTTACTTTTCCCTTTTACTGTGATTCTGCTGGTTAGAATATTCTGTGAGTCAATAATGGTCAATAACTGAACATTGAATGGTTTAGACTCTAACAGAGCAGTGGCCTTGTTTTCAGCTCATTATTCCCTTTCCATTTCCTGGTTGTGTTGAATGTTCCAGAACCAGACTCTGAGCAATGTTTCCATTCACTTGTGTTGGATTTACTGACAGCCACATGGTCAGTCAGTTTCAGGAGTTTGAATTCAATAATAATCTAGAATTATGAGTCTATTGATGAAATTATTCTCGATTGTCAGGAAAAACCCATCTCGGTCACTGATGTCCTTTAGGGAAGGAAGCTGTCATCCTTACCTGATCTAGTCTACATGTGATCCCTGACCCACAGCAATGTGGTTGACTCTTACCTGCCCTCTGGGTAATAAATGCTGCCCATAGCCAGTGGCTCCTACATCCAGTGAATGCATTTTCAACAAAGCTCTTAGTCCTGGGTTATGTGAGAAAGAAGCAGGAGGTGACCATTCAGCCCCTCAAGTCCACTCCATCATTCAATAAGGCCAGGCCTGATCTGTTAGTGATTTGTGTTCCATCTTCCCTTAACAAGAATCTATCAACCTGTGTCTTAAAAATATTCATTGAGCCCACCTTCTGGGGCAGAGAGTTCCAAAGTTGCACAGCCCCCTGTGAGGAAATAAATCTCCTCATCTCTGTCCTGAAAGGGTGAATTTAATTTTAAAGCACTTTTCTCGAGTTCACGTATGACCCACAAGAGGAAACATCCTTTCCACGTCCTCCTTAACAAACCATTCAGGATCTTAGACACTTCAGTCATGTCACCCCTCACTCTCACAAACTCCGGCTGAAACAAATCCAGCCTGTCCAACCGATCCACATTTTATTACTGTCACGCCGGGTTAAAATGGTGTGTTTATTATGCAGTGAATGTATTGTTCCACTGTGTGGGGTCTAAGAGTCAACGTGAGCCATACTAACTTTCCTGTCTCACTGTGTTACATATATCTTACATCACTGCGGTGATCCCATCCCTCCCTACCTCATATAACCAAAAAGAATGGCAGAGAGAGATCAAGAAAAGTTGTTAGAAAATTTGTAGTTGCCTAAAAGGTACTTGGTCTGTTTGTAGAGATTGCATTGTAATTGAAGTAACCAATTAATGAAAAGTTACTGACAAAATATTTTAAGTGGAGTTGCTGCTGGTGATGGAAATGCTGCTGGTTGGTATAAGAGAAGGCTGGGGTGAATACTGTACTGATGAGAAAGTTGAGCAGGGTAACCTTTTATCTTTGTCCATAAGAAGAGGCAGAGATTGCAGCTAGGACAGAGTTGGAGCTGTTTTGATCTTGCAGACATTATTTTAATATTTATTTGATGTGATTTGGTTGTCACTGGCTGGGCCCAGCATTTATTGCCCATCCCTAGTTACCCTTGAGAAATTGGTGGTGAGCTGTGTTCTTGAACTGCTGCAGTCTACCTGCTGTGGGTTGACCCATGATGCCATTGGCGTGGGGATTTCCAGGATATTCACCCACCGACAGTGAAGGAATGGCGATATATTCCCAAGTCAGGGTGGGTTAATACCTTGGAGGAGAACTTGAAGGTGTTGTCTTTCCATATAGCTGTTGCCTTTGTCCTTCGAGATGGAAGTGGCCATGGGTTCCTTGAGTGTTGTTAGGGCTGCGCTCATCCAGGCAAGTGGGGAGTATTCCATCACACTCCTGACTTGTGCCTGATTGCTGTTGGGCAGGCTTTCAGGAGCCAGGAGTTGAATTACTCTTGTAGCCACTGTGTTTATGTGGTGAGACCAATTCAGTTTCTGATCAATGATTATCCCCAGGATAGTGTTGATAGTGGGTGTTCAGTGATTGTAACAGTATTGAATGTCAAGTGATGGTGGTTAGGTCATTTCTTATACGTGACGGTCACAGCCTGCATTTGTGTGGCATGTATGTTACTTGCCCCTTGTCAGCCCAAACCTGGATATTGTCCAGATTTTGTAGTTCTTGGGGTTGGACTGCTTCAGTACCTGAGGAGTTAATTATTTATCAACGTTCAATAATTACAAAATTATGCAAATTCCTTTTTCTATCAAATGTCATGGACTGTATCTTGTGGTCACTCTGATATTCACTTTCATTATCTCCTTATTTTCTTCCTAATTCAGACACAAATGTTTGAACATCGATCAGGATAAAATTAACTAAATTAAATACGTTTCTACATGTAAGCTAATTGAATGAAATACATTACTTCTGTATTGTCGGCATTTTGAGCAAAAGTCATTTATTTTCAATAATTACTGAATGGCTCATTTATTGTCCTCAATCCATCAATCTAGCTGTTATATTTTAGTCTTCAGTTTACCGATCTTAATGATATCTCATCAACATCAGAGCAAAGTGCTTTTAAAATATTGAGTCAACTTATTTGTTCAGATTACAACATTTATTATGAATTCATTATCCTTATAATAATTACAGAATTATTTGTCTTTCTAACGTGTATAGTCAGATCCATATTTTAATTTAATCCATTGTTTCATTTAATCCATTGTAACAATGCTATTGTTTTCAGGTCAACTATCCCACAGTGGAACCAATGATTTTGCATCCGACACGCTTTGAAAACTGGCTTTTGTTCATTTGA
>NW_025201603.1:0-1495 GCF_004010195.1 Chiloscyllium plagiosum
GCTCTGACCAACAACGGAAAGCATACCAAACGCCTTCTTCACTATCCTATCTATCTGCGACTCCACTTTCAAGGAGCTATGAACCTGCACTCCAAGGTCACTTTGTTCAACAATACTCCCTAGGACCTTACCATTAAGTGTATAAGTCGTGCTAAGCTTTGCTTTCCCAAAATGTAGCACCTCACATTTATCTAATTTAAACTCCATCTGCCACCTCTCAGCCCATTGGCCCATCTGGTCAAGATCCTGTTGTAATCTGAGGTCGCCTTCTTTGCTTCCAATTTTGGTGTCATCTGCAAACTTACTAACTTTACCTCCTATGTTCACATCCAAGTCATTTATATAAATGATGAAAAGTAGTGGACATAGCACCGATCCTTATGGCACTCCACTGGTCACAGGCCTCCAGTCTGAAAAGCAACCCTCCACCACCACCCTCTGTCTTCTACCTTCGAGCCAGTTCTGTATCCAAATGGCTAGTTCTCCCTGAATCCCATCTGATCTAACTTGACTAACCAGTCTCCCATGGGGAACCTTCTTGAATGCCTTACTGAAGTCCATATAGATTACACTCACTGCTGTGCCCTCAATCCTCTTTGTTACTTCTTCAAAAACTCAATTTAAGTTTGTGAGACATGATTTCCCAAGCACAAAGCCATGTTGACTATCCCTAATTAGTCCTTGCCTTTCCAAATACATCTACATCCTGTCCCAGATTCCCTCCAACAACCTGCCCAGCAATGACGTCAGGCTCACTGGTCTATAGTTCCCTGGCTTGTACTTACCACCCTTCTTAAACAGTGGCACCACGTTAGCCAACCTCCAGTCTTCTGGCACCTCACCTGTGACTATCGATGATACAAATATCTCAGCAAGGGGCCCTTCAATCACTTCCCCAGCTTCCCACAGAGCTTGAGGGTACACTTGATCAGGTTCTGTGTTTCAAGGCATCCAGCACTTCCTCCTCTGTAATATGGACATTTTTCAATATGTCACCATCACTTTTCCTACACTCTATATCTTCCATGTTCTTTTCCGCAGGAAACACTGATGCAAAATACTTGTTTAGTATCTCCCCATCTCCAGCGGTTTCACACAAAGGCTGTCTTGCTGATTTTTGAGGGGCCTATTCTCTCCCTAGTTACCCTTTTGTCCTTAATGTATTATAAAAACTCTTTGGATTCTCCTTAACTCTATTTGCCAAAGCTATCTCATGTCCCACCTGACATATGCTTCCTTCTTTTTCGTAACCAAACCCTCAATTTCTTTAGTCATCGGCATTCCCTATACCTACCAGCCTTTCCTTCCACCCTAATAGGAATAGACTGTCTCTGGATTCTCGTTATCTCATTTCTGAAGGCTTCCCATTTTCCAGCTGTCCCTTTACCTGCGAACATCTGCCCTCCATCAGCTTTTGAAAGTTCTTGCCGAATACCATCAAAATTAGTCTTCCTCCAATTTAGAACTTCAACTTTTAGATCTGGTCTATCCTTTT
>NW_025201603.1:2572-7206 GCF_004010195.1 Chiloscyllium plagiosum
CTGACTGTTTGACTCGCTTCTTTTCTCAGCTGTACCAGTCTCAGATTGATCTCTTTCCTCACTATCTCCCTGGGTCCCACCCCTCCACCTTAATAGTTTAAATCCTTCCAAGCAGCTCTAGCAAATCTCCCTGCCAGTATATTAGTCCCCTTCCAATTCAGGTGCAATCCCTCTTTCTTGTACAGGTCACTTCTACCCCAGAAGAGATTTCAATGGTCCAAAAATGTGAATCCTTCTCCCATACACCAGCTCCTCTGCAATACATTCATCTGCTTCATTGTCCTATTCCTACTCTCACTAGCTTGCAGAACCGGGAGTAATCCAAAATAGGACAGTAACCCTATCGTCTCAGTACACTCCGTTAAAATGATTATAAACCTACAGTCATTGTACTCTCCGTTAACAGAACTGTAACACGACAGTCTCAGTACACTCCGTTAACAGAACTGTAACCCCACAGTCTCAGTGCACTCCATGAACAGGACTGTAACACTATGGTCTCAGTGCACTCCATTAACAGGACTGTAACCCTACAGTCTCAGTGCACTCCGTTAACAGGACTGCAACGCTACAGTCTCAGTGCAATCTGTTAACAGGACTGTATCCCTACAGTCTCAGTGCACTCCATTAACAGGACTGTAACCCTACAGTCTCAGTGCACTCCGTTAACAAGACAGTAACGCTACAGTCTCAGTGCACTCCGTTAACAGGACTGTAATGCTACAGTCTCAGTGCAATCTGTTAACAGGACTGTATCCCTACAGTCTCAGTGCACTCCGTTATCAGTACAGTAACACTACAGTCACAGTGCACTCCATGAACAGGACTGTAACAAAACAGTCTCAGTGCACTCCGTTAACAGGACTGTAACACGACAGTCTCAGTGCACTCCATTAACAGGACAGTAACCCTACAGTGTCAGTGCACTCCGTTAACAGGATTGTAACCCTACAGTCTCAGTGCACTCCATTAACAGGACTGTAACACTACAGTCTCAGTGCACTCCGTTAACAGGACTGTAGCCCTACAGTGTCAGTGCACTCCATTAACAGGATTGTAACCTGACAGTCTCAATACACTCCGTTAACAGGACTGCAACCCGATAGTCTCAGTGCACTCCGTTAACAGGACTGTAACCCTACAGTCTCAGTGCACACCGTTAACAGGACTGTAACACTACAGTCTCAGTGCACTCCGTTAACAGGACTGTAACCCTACAGTCTCAATGCACTCCGTTAACAGAACTGTAACACATAAGCCTTGGTGCACTCCGTTAACAGGACTGTAACACTACAGTTAAGTGCACTCCGTTAAGAGGACTGTAGCCCTACAGTCTCAATGCACTCCGTTAACTGTAACGCTACAGTCACAGTGCACTTCGTTAACAGGACTGTAACCCTACAGTCTCAGTGCACTGCGTTAACAGGACTGTAACCCTGAAACTCAGTTAACAGGAATATAACCCAACAGTCTCAGTACACTCTGTTAACAGGACTGTAACCCTACATTCTCAGTACACTCCGTTAACAGGAATATAACCCTACAGTCTCAGTGCACACCGTTAACAGGAATATAACCCAACAGTCTTAGTACACTCCGTTAACAGGACTGTAACCTGATAGTCTCAGTGCACTCCCTTAACAGGACTGTAAATCTATAGTCTCAGTGCACTCCGTTAACAGGACTGTAACAAAACAGTCTCAGTGCACTCCGTTAACAGGACTGTAACACTACAGTCACAGTGCACTCCGTTAACAGGACTGTAACCCTACATTTTCAGCACACTCCGTTAACAGGAATATAACCCTACAGTCTCAGTGCACTCCGTTAACAGGAATATAACCCAACAGTCTCAATACACTCCGTTAACAGGACTGTAACCCAACAGTCTCAGTGCACTCCGTTAACCGGACTGTAACCCTACAGTCTCAGTGCACTCCGTTAACAGGACTGTAACACTACAGTCTCAATGCATTCTGTTAAATGGACTGTAGCCATACAGTCTTAGTGTACTCTGTTAACAGGACTGTAACCCTACGGTCTCAGTACACTTGGTTAACAGGATTGTAAAACTACAGGCTTAGTGCATTCTATTAAAGGACGTTAGACATACAGTCTCAGTGCACCCCGTTAACAGGATTGTAACAAAACTGTCTCAGTACACTCCGTTAACAGGACTGTAACACTGCAGTCTCAGTGCATTCAGTTAACACGACTGTAACCCATACAGTATCAGTGCAGTCGTTAATAGGACTGTCACCCTTGAGTCTCAGTGCACTCCGTTAATAGGACTGTAACACTACAGTCATTGTACGTGCCAGTAACAGGACTGTAACTCTGCAGTCTCAGTGCAGTCTGTTAACTGGAATGTGACCCTACAGTCTCAGTGCGCTCCGTTACCAGGAATGTAACCCGACAGTCATTGTACTTTCCGTTAACAGGACTGTAACCCTACAGTCTCAGTGCAGTCTGTTAACAGGATAGTAGCCCGACAGTCTCAGTGCACTCCGTTAATAGGACTGTAATGTGACAATATCAGTGAAGTCCATTAACAGCACAGTAACCCCACAGTCTCAGTGCACTCCATTAACAGGACTGTAATCCTACAGTCTCAGTGCACTCCATTAACAGAACTGTAACAAAACAGTCTCAGTGCACTCCGTTAACAGGACAGTAACACTACAGTCTCAGTGTACTCCGTTAACAGGACAGTAACCCCACAGTCTCAGTGCACTCTGTTAACAGGACTGTAGCCCTACAGTGTCAGTGCACTCCATTAGCAGGACTGTAACACTACAGGCTCAGTGCACTCCATTAACAGGACTGTAACCCCACAGTGTCAGTGCACTCCATTAACAGGACTGTAATGTGACAATATCAGTGAAGTCCATTAACAGCACAGTAACCCCACAGTCTCAGTGCACTCCATTAACAGGACTGTAACACTATGGTCTCAGTGCACTCCATTAACAGGACTGAAACACTACAGTCTCAGTGCACTCCGTTAACAGGACAGTAACCCCACAGTCTCAGTGCACTCTGTTAACAGGACTGTAGCCCTACGGTGTCAGTGCACTCCATTAGCAGGACTGTAACACTACAGGCTTATTGCACTCCATTAACAGGACTGTAACCCTACAGTCTCAGTGCACTCCGTTAACAGGACTGAAACGCTACAGTCTCAGTGCACTCCGTTAACAGAACTGAAACACTACAGTCTCAGTGCACTCCGTTAACAGGAATGTAGCCCTACAGTTAAGTGCAGTCGGTTAACAGGACGGTCAGTGCACTCCATTAACAGCACAGTAACCCCACAGTCTCAGTGCACTCCATTAACAGGACTGTAACCCTACAGTCTCAGTGCACTCCATTAACAGAACTGTAACGCTACAGTCTCAGTGCACTCCGTTAACAGGACTGAAACACTACAGTCTCAGTGCACTCCGTTAACAGGACAGTAACAAAACAGTCTCAGTGCACTCTGTTAACAGGACTGTAGCCCTACGGTGTCAGTGCACTCCATTAGCAGGACTGTAACACTACAGGCTTAGTGCACTCCATTAACAGGACTGTAACCCTACAGTCTCAGTGCACTCCGTTAACAGGACAGTAACCCCACAGTCTCAGTGCACTCTGTTAACAGGACTGTAACCCCACAGTCTCAGTGCAATCCAGTAACAGGACTGTAACAGAACAGTCTCAGTGCACTCCGTTAACAGGACTGTAACAAAGCAGTCTCAGTGCACTCCGTTAACACAACTGTAACACTACAGTCTCAGTGAATGTAGCCCTACAGTTAAGTGCAGTCGGTTAACAGGACTGTAAATCTATAGTCTCAGTGCACTCTGTTAACCAGACTGTAACCCTACAGTCTCAGTGCACGCCGTTAACAGGACTGTAACAAAACAGTCTCAGTGCCGTCTGTATCAGGACTGTAGCCCTACAGTCCCAGTGCACTCCGTTAACAGGACTGTTTCACTATAGGGTAAAAACAATGACTGCGGATGCTGCCTGAACTGCTGTGCTCTTCCAGCACCACTAATCCTGTAACACGACAGTCTCAGTGCACTCCGTTAACCGGACTGTAACCCTAGAGTCTCAGTGCACTCCGTTGACAGGACTGTAACAAAACATCTCAATGCAGTCTGTTAACAGGACTGTAACACTACAGTCTCAGTGCACTCCTTTAACAGGACTCTAACAAAACAGTCTCAGTGCACTCCCTTAACAGGACTGTAGCCCTACAGTGTCAGTGCACTCCGTTAACAGGACTGTAACACTACAGTCTCAGTACACTCCGTTAACAGTCAGTAACCCCACAGTCTCAGTGCACTCCGTTGACAGGACTGTAACAAAACATCTCAATGCAGTCTGTTAACAGGACTGTAACACTACAGTCTCAGTGCACTCCTTTAACAGGACTGTAGCCCTACTGTCTCAGTGCACTCCGTTAACAGGACTGTAACACTACAGTCTCAGTACACTCCGTTAACAGTCAGTAACCCCACAGTCTCAGTGCACTCTGTTAACAGGACTGTAGCCCTACGGTGTCAGTGCACTCGATTAGCAGGACTGTAACACTACTGTCTCAGTGCCCTCCATTAACAGGACAGTAACACTACAGTCTCACTGCA
>NW_025201604.1:0-3931 GCF_004010195.1 Chiloscyllium plagiosum
GAATATCCTTACGTGCCTCATTTGCAACCACACTCTGTTGTTACTGATCACAAACTCAATTTCAATTATGTAATCGACGAGGTGTGACTGCCTCCTGAAATGAAGTTTCCAACCAACTCTCCCACTCCTGGACCTGCTGCAGTGTTTGACGCTCAGATTCAAGATCAGCAACTCTGAGCTAGCGTTACTCCACCAACCACCATTTGCTGCAGATGGTGTCACTGTCATTCATATTGAGATTAGCCCGCTCCCACATCCGACAGCTGCAGCACATCGCCTGCACAGACACTTCTACTTCGTTAATTACGTTATTACTTTATATAACTGTGTTGGTTAATTGTTTTCTAACACTTCCTGGTCACACTCTGTTTCAAATTTTCATGAATAGATAAATAGAAAAAGTAATCAAAAAAGTAATTTTTAAACCAATCTCATGATCGAACAGAAATAGAAAACCCTTACCCTTTCAACCCACCACTGTCTTAATTGTTAGAGGAGGAGGGTGGGTAGGAGAAAGTGCACGTGTCGTGTGTTGGCTTCAGCTGATGCCAAAATATAGCAGTTCATTTACCTTCTCAACAGCTCCTGATCCCCGCTCTCACCACTACCGCTTCAACTGCAAAATGAAGCTATGTTCCACATACTGAATACTTGTCTTCTTCGCATTTATAGAGAAAGCCACTGCTGTGGTCTGCATATCTCCCCATGCCAGAGAGACCGTTTCGTCCTGGTTAAGAATTGAATGTAGCCGTGGGTGCGCCACTACTCCACATGTTGGACAGATAGCTCGTCGACTGGTGAGCACTGTACAGCGTTCCAGAACAGATGGCTGGGTTGCACTGAGCCTGATCTGCACATTGTTCCATGCTAAGCAGATATCTCATCTGGCCATCCATGTTTCTGAACAGAATCTGTGAACTGGATTGAGTATCGGATATAACCCTGATATCGATATCACTCCTCCATCCTGACCCATTCTGCTGTTAAGCTCCATTATTCTGCAACATGTTGTCCATTAAGCAATTATCCAATTAAATCGTGAATTTCGGTCCCACTCGTTATGGACCAAGTAGAGTCCCTCAAAATGCATGCAGATGGTAGACTTGACCTGCACGCTTTCTTAGTAACAGGGTAGATGTGACGTGCTGAGTTTCAGACACAATTCGATTGGTCAAAATATTCGATATTAAGCAAACCAAAATTTATTCAAACACTGTCGATAAATCAGAGCAAAAGTCAGAGGAACATTGAATAACTTAATTCTATTGGAAAACTTAACAGAAAACTACGTTATTGAACTACTAAACAGTAAATGAGGGAAATGAAGACAGGCTTAGAACAACAGACTGAAATGTTCTAAGAATGGATCAGAATCTGAGAACGTTGACTGGAATTTTCGAACAATGGATCAGAATCTGAGAACATTCGACTGGAATAATCCAGCAATGGACTGGAGTTTAATCTTGGCTCTTTGCTGGTTTTCTCCGGGATGGACATGTTCAGAGTTGCAGACAGAAGCTGTACTGATGATTGTTCACGCCCGTTAGTATCACATCCTCTCTATTGTTGGTGTACCTGGTGAGTCTATCTCTGCCAGTTCAATAAACGACGGTGAATGTTATTGCTATTTTACATATGTATATTTAGCAAATACATAAACTGTTATCTTCAGTTTTACTAACAAACTCCCCCTCATTTCCATGAATTTCAGACACCTCGCTCACACATTTCAGAAGGAACAACACTGGTCCACCCCTTCAATCTCCCTTTTCCCTGGTGTTTCATGACCCGTATACTGTCTGTCATCAAACATGCCTACACGGAAATCTATCGTATCGATAGTCTCCGTTCCGCGTCAGTGCTGTTGTTGCATGAGCCATCATCTACTCATTTATTAACCTCAGACATTACAGTTCCAGTTCTCGTCTGACTACGTTTCCATTTACTTATGTTTTGACCACAAACTTGCTCTTAGCTCTTCACTTATTTCACAATAGGGACTCCGTATCAGATTTATAACGTCATTGAACGGATAATTCAGAGGCACAAGTTATGACTCTGAAGGCATTGTTTCAAATCCTACCACAGGATGGAAAAATGAGAAAAATTGGAACAAAAACTCATTTTACTAATGGCAACAAGAAACTATCGGGATTCATTTTATTATTTCACTGATAACCTTCGGTAAAGAAACTAAACATTATTGGCCAGTCTGGACGAATTGTGAAGACAGATCCACAACACTCTGGCTGGCTCCATGTTATCTTGACAAATGGCCTCACAATCAAGGGCAATTAGTGATGGACAAGACATGCTGTCCTTGCCAGTGATGCTCACATGACGTGACAAAAAAAATATACTAAAAGTGAAATAAGCCAAGGAACTGTGGATGCAGGAGATCTGAAATGAAATTCTTCAGCGTATGGAAATGTTGGAGAATGTCATCTGATATGGGAACCTCGGTCGGGAGTAAAACAGATAACGTATCGTGTTCAGTGACCCGACATCGGAAATGTAAGCAACTGGGAAATATTCTGATTTATATGAGCGATGGCTGGATGACAGATGGAGAGGTTGGGATTAAATGGAAGGAGAAATGTCCAGCGAGAGAGAGAGAGAGAGAGAAATATAGATAGATACAGAGAGAGAGGAGAGAAAGAAAATGCATGCATTGCTGATGGTGAACTGAAAGGAAAATGAAATAGGAGCTTATTCCAACATTTTTCTTTTTCCCATATTCCTGAATATCACGTCATTTATGTATGTCCCTGTTTGACGTGAGTTATATTCCCTCTCCCTCTTTTTTCTGTATGTGGTAACGTGGTAATCAACGCCATTGTCAAGAATGGTGCTGCTGTCATAGTTGCTGAGATGCAGAGGATGATAATTTTACATTGTCAACTGTTTCTTTGGAGAAAGGAACTGCTACTGCGCGATCATGCAGTGATGCCAAGGCATTTTTCAGCCAAAAAGGAAAACATTATCAACACTGAATGGATGCAGCATGTATTTGGGAATTTCACTTGCTCCATTCATTGGAAAATATGCGAAGGTTCTATGGACGCTTTTTCTCGGGTTTGTGTTGGCAACTGTTGCATTCATTCAGGGAGAACCGAGAGTCTGTTGATCACACTCTGGACCCTGCACCTACAGTGTATTTGGGTCCATTACAAACAAATATCGCTGAGACAACACATAAGGGAAGCCCTGTCCCAGGAAGGAGCAGGGCACTGCACTTCACGCACCGACCCCTCCACTTCCCGAGTTTTCCACGAATATTGTTAACAGCTGAACCAATTCCAAGTGTCAAATGTGAACCCAGCTTCTTTCGAAAATGTGGTGGTCAGTGTCTGTGTCCCATCCTTCAGAATAATGTAGTTTCACACGTGGGGCATGACTGTGCCGAGACTCGTCATGAAGTGAAATACATTGAGTTTGACCTTTCCAGGCATGAGTGGGTGACACATCCATCGTTTCCAAAGTGCAGACTTTGGATGTATTCACGACTGGACAGAAGCCACCTGACCACTGAGAGGAATACATTGTTTCTATCTCCCACAAGGAAGGTGCAGCAAGTAACTTCCCGAAATACTAGGGAATAAAGGGACTGGTGAGGAACTGCAGGAAGATAGAATTAACGAAGAGTATGTTTTTATAATGGAATTGACTTGAAGCTTGGCGAGTTGATGCATCTGATGAGCTACATCGAAGAGTACTTTGGTGGGCGGCACGGTGGCACATGGTTAGCTCTGCTGCCTCACAGCGCCAGAGTCCCGGGTTCAATTCCCGCCTCAGGCGACTAACTGTGTGGAGATTTCATGTTCTCCCCGTGTCTGCGTGGGTTTCCTCCGGGTGCTCCGGTTTCCTCCCACAGTCCCAAGATGTGCAGGTCAGGTTAATTGGTCATGCTAAATTGTCCGTTGTGTTCGGT
>NW_025201604.1:5235-7206 GCF_004010195.1 Chiloscyllium plagiosum
GTTTTTGACATTATAGCATCTCTGAACTTTCCTGGTCATGTGTTAGTGAGAAGCTGAATGACCTTTATAAATGATTCCAAGTTTGAAATTCTCTCTTTCTGATCACGCGTACGTGTTTTGTGGGGCTGAGCACACTCCTTGCCTTCATGTGTAATCAGCAGGAGGAGCGAATTGTGCTGTCCCGATTCTTGTCCAATAATTTTGATGGACTGAATGGCTTCCCCACATTCTTGTGAAGCCAGATTGAGGTACTGAATGAAAGTGACCTGACACGTTATTACGTTAGCTGAGAAATCACCAAGACATAGATTGTGTTCATCGGAAATGTGCAGTGTCTGACACCGCTGTTAAATGAATGTTACCGACACTTTAACAACAATGGTTTGAATGACGTCCAGGTCTTTTTGCACATTGATACAGAATGTTCAGGAGCTGAAAGGGTCAAATTGTTCTGAACATTGCGTGTTCTTTCGTGATTTGATCTCTGTTGACTCAATAAGGTGAATGTCCTGCTTCCACTCTGCAGTCATTCCCCACTGACAAATTGGGAATGCTAGGTTGACGAAGCTACCCTGAGGATCTTGCAGGGATAATAAATGTCCACCGATGATAAACAACTGCTATTGTGCCCTGAATGACTCCAAACAGAGGAGAGGCCATAATCGATTCTCATAAAGTGAAATTTTGCTCAGGCTCTATGATGTCATTCTCAGTTAAATAAAGTCTTGATGTTAGGGCCAGTCACTCTCACATAAGCCTTTGTATTCACCTTTTTTGGGTGATTAGCAGTAAAGCAGAAAGACTTATGTTACAGGATGATACAGATGGAATAGTCAAATGGGCAGATCAGTGGCAGGTGGGAAGCAAAAAATTATAAATATGTGATGATGCACTTTGGAGGAAGGAAATAGACGGGGGAGTACAATGAATGACAGCACACTAGGTAGCTCAGATACTGTTTTTCGATTAATCCCTGAATGTGACTGGACATGTTAATTGGTTAGTTAAGAGGTCACACGGGACTGTAGGCACAGCCTTTGTTCATCAAGACATAGAATGTGAGAACGAGAAAGGACCTTGTTTAGGCCAGCAAATTTCAGGGATTTGCTTGAGGGAATCATATGCAATGTTTCCTAGTCTGCTGACAAAATTAAACAATGTCGGATTACGAGTGAGTGAGGAGGACGTAAGAAAGTTGCAAGTTGATGGAAACAAGCAGAGTGAATGGGCAAATACCTGGCGGATGGAGATCAATTGAGGGAGATGTGACGTTGTGTACTTTGGGCGGGGAGAGGGAATAGAGGCTGGCAGCTTAATAGGTGAAACGGCATTGGTTGTAAAGCTTTGACCTATAAAGGGACCGGTGCCCCTTTCTTTTTGTTTCCTTCTGCGGAGACCTCTGAGAACCATGCAGGGTATTATGTTCTGAAGCCAGAAGTCAATTCTGGGAATGGCACTGGCACGCTAACCCGTGTACATAGACCCACCAAGTGGGGAGCTGTAACATTGAAAACGATCTGGATCTCTTGGTATACCAGTCACTGAAAGCAACATTGCAAGATCAGAAAACAATTGGAATAATTAATGTTGTGTTGACCTTCATTTCAGGGGGATTTGAGAACAGGGATATGGGTGTCTTACTGCAGCTGTACAAGGCTTTGTTGACACTAGATCTCGAACATTGTACAGTACTTGAGCAGTTTAGATCTCCTTATCTAATAAGGGACAAACTTGATACTGAGGGAGTGCAGCGAAGCATGACCGCACGGATCTCTGGAATAACAGGCTTATTGTGGGAGCAGCATTTGGTTCGAATGGGCTTTCGGAAAATGAGTTTAATATATAAAACGCAGACAGTTAGAGAGAAATAGGAAGTAGGGGTGATAATTCCCCTGGCTGGTTTGTCTAAAACGGGAGACTACATATTAGTGAAGGGCCGGTCACTCCGCATTGAGTTGAGAATACGTGTTT
>NW_025201605.1:0-1465 GCF_004010195.1 Chiloscyllium plagiosum
CCACGTTTGATATGAAGGAGTCTTTTAAAGAGTGTTTAACTGGAGTGCAGAGGGATTTTTCTTTTGAAAATGAGGGATGGAAATATCAAAATTAGGGAAGCAAAGAAGATAGGTTTAACGTGTAAATCAGCTGCAAGTAAAAGGACGCATACATAAGGTCTAGGCAGGCAGATTCTGAAGACAGTCGAAGCTTTGGAAGAATATCGGGAATGCAGGACAAATCTGAAGCGTAGAATTAAGAGGGCTAAAAGTGGGTAAGAGATATCTTTAGCAAACAGGGTTAAGAAAAATCCCAAAACGTTTTATTCATATGTAATGAACAAGAGGAAAACTAGAGAAAGGGTTGGCCCAATCAAAGACAAAAAAATGAAAGATACGTGTGGAGCCAGAGAAAATGGTTGAGGCGTTTAACGAATACTTTGCATTCACAATCACTGAGGAGTGGGACATAATGGATGTTGAGATTGGTAACTGATGTTTGATTACTCTACTTCAAGTCAGCTTATGGAGGGAGAAAGTGCTGGATATCCTAAAAGGCATTAAGATGGACAAGTCCCCAGCTCCAAATTGCATCTATCCCGCGTTGCTGAGGAAAGAGAGAGAGGAAATACCTGGGGCATCAACAGATATCTTTGCAGCATCCTTTAACATGGGTGACGTCCCGGAGGACTGGAGAATTGCCAATGCTGTCCACTTGTTTAACAAGTGTAGCACGGATAATCCACGTAATTATAGAATGGTGAGCCTGACATCTGCGGTAGGGAAGTTGCTGGAGAAGATTGAGGGATAGGATCGACTCCCATCTCGATGAATATTTGCTTATCAATGATAAGCATAATGGTTTTGTGGAGGGAAGGTTATGTCTTACAACATTAATAGAATAGAGGATTTGACAAAGGTGTTTGATGAGAGAATGGCTGTACATATCATACGAATGGACGTCTTTAAGGTGTTTGAAACTTTCCCCATGTAAGGGTTCTGGAGAAGGTGAAGTCGAATGGTGACCATGGTGTACAAGGTAGATCTAAAAAGAACTGGGTGGGCCACAGGAAACAAAGAGCAATAGCAGAATGGAGCTTCTCAGAATGGAGACATGTGACTAGTGGAGTTAGTGCTACTAACATACATGATTTGGAGGAAGGTATAGATGGTCTGACTGCCAAAATTGCAGATGAAGCAGATTGGTGCAAATAATGAAGGGAACCGTCGGAGAATAGAGCCGAATGCAGATAGGTTGGACAGTTGGGAAGGGAATTGGCAGACAGAGTTCAATTCGGGAAAATGCAAGGTGATGCATTTTGGCAGACCCTGTTCAGGAGCGAACTATACAATAAATGGAAATCTCCTGGAGAAAATTGATGTAAGGAGAGATCTGGGTGTTCAGTTCCATTGTTCCCTGAAGGTGGCAACACAGGTCAATAGAGTGGTCTGTGAGGCCTTCATCAGACGGGATACTGAGTACAAA
>NW_025201605.1:3895-6309 GCF_004010195.1 Chiloscyllium plagiosum
GAAACGTAGTTTGAGAAAACCCACAAGACCATGACAAAGCGGTTACAAGCTAAAACATGAAAATTGCACTATGGACGGATGGGTTGTGGTATATTCTACATAAACAGATAATTAGTATCAATACTGACTTATCTTACGCCAGAAGACTTCAAATTGCAATCGTCTCAGATCATACTTTCTCCAACATATTTTTATGCTTTTTAAGATGGAATCAATAAGTTCGTACCGAATCAGAACTGGAAATAAATGTAAAGAAATGAAGTAACATGAATAACGCTGTCAAATAGATACTTTTGCTGCTCGGGAGTTGAAAATACTGTTCACCTATGTTCGTATGTTTGGCACAACAATCAATAACATACACGTTACACTTCTGCAAAATTAGCAATAGCATAAATACTTCAGGATTACTTGATGCGATGTGTAGCAGTGAATTCGACGACTCTATCCACTAGTGTGATGAAAACATCTGCAAGCAATGATCTCACAGAAAAGTTGAGCGATAAAAAATTCCATCTTTAATGTTTTAATTGCAGAGAATGAACTGCTATGATTATATCACAGAGACGCCACTTACACAAAGAGGACCAAATAGCCTCCTTCTGCAACACAACTGAATGAAAACCATGCGTTTCTTTTCTTATTCTGTAATTTTATGATGTCACGTGGGTATTAATACTATTCTTTGCTGTCCTTCAGATTCTGAAATAAAGCGTTAAAGGAAACTGTGTGATTTCTCACGACTTACATAAAAGAAGGAGAGGTTAGATAGATACTGATTGTTGTGACCAATTAAAACCGGCAAAAAATGTCAAATTATTAATCGGTATTTATGTTGAGATCACTTTCAACTTATCCAAAGAGAAACGCAACTTCATGATAAGACATACACCTACTAATACAATCTCGTATTTTGAAAGAGAGCCGAAAATATAGAAGCTGGGAAGAATCATGAAATCTGCAGAGGTTGAGCGGTGACCTTATAGTGGTTTACATAATTATGACGGGCAGGGCAAAAAAAAAACCCAGGTCCTTTCCTTGCGTTCGGGCAGTCCAGAACTACAGGGCATTGGGTAGGGTGAGAGTGTAAAGATCTATAAGAGACCTAAGGCGCGACTTTTTCACACAGTGGGTGGTACGTATATGAAATGAGCTGCCAGAGGAAGTAATGGAGGCTGGTACAATTGTAACATCTATGATGCATTTGGATGGGTATATGAATATGAAGGATTTGGAGTCCCTTCTTGACTCCCTATTCAGGCCCACGCCCCCCAACAACAAACCCTCCTTTCCTTGCACATTCCACTGCCACCGCAGGAATTGCAAAACCTGCGCCCACACCTCCCCACTAATCTTCATCCGAGGTCCAACAGGTGCCTTCCACCTCCGTCAAAGTTTCACCTGCACTTCCACAAATATCATGTGTTGCATCTGTTGCTCCTGATGTGGCCTCCTTTGCATTGGGTAGACAGGATGCTTACTCACAAAGTGCTCGAAGGAACATTTCCGGGACACCAGCACCAATCAACCCGACCAAGCCGGGTCCAAACATTTCAACTCTCCGTCGCACTCTGCGGAGGACATGCAGTTCCTGGGCCTCCTCCACCACTACTCCATTTCCACACGACGCCTGGGGAAGAAGGCCTCATCTTCGCCTCAGACCACCTCAATGCCAGGGCATCAGTGTGAACTTCCCCAGCTTCTTCATTTACCATCCCCGCACCTTACCCCTGTTCCAAACTGCTAGCTCAGCACCATCCTCATCATCTGTTCTACCAGCCAAACTTTCTTCCCACCTACCCGCTCCACCTTCCTCTCTGATATATCACTTTCATTCGCACCTCAAATCAACGATTGTACTCTTAGCTACCTTCGCCCCAGCCCCATCCCACTCCCATTTATCTCTCCACTACAGTGGCTCCTTGCCACATTCCTGATGAAGGGCACGTGCCCAAAACTTTGATCTTTCTGCTCTTTGGATGCGGTCTGACTTACTGCGCTTTTCCAAAACCACTCTAATCTTAATGAATGTTCGTGTTTCACTGAGATATAACTAGGTCCTTTGTAGTTACCCTGGCAGTAAATAGGGCATAGTAACATGTTAATTACAACACTGACAGAATTTGTGAACCAACGCAATATTAAACTTACTGTCACAGACAGAAGTAAAATGATGAGTTTCCTTCAATTCCCAGTCTCCCAATTGCTATGATACTCACTCCGTCGACACTGAAGTCCTGAAAGAGTTCTATTGGCCACTAAAATACGTCATACTTTCATTGAATTAAACAGGATGATCAGACAAAATGGAAACCAAACGACTGAGGCCGTGTAACACAAACCAAATGCTATTTCTGCAGGTGAAGCTGTTTGACGACCGCTCCACTGCACCTGATGAAATATTTGGCGAGGTG
>NW_025201605.1:6350-7207 GCF_004010195.1 Chiloscyllium plagiosum
TCTGATATATCACTTTCATTCGCACCTCAAATCAACTATTGTACTCTTAGCTACCTTCGCCCCATCCCCATCCCACTCCCATTTATCTCTCCACTACAGTGGCTCCTTGCCACATTCCTGATGAAGGGCACTTGCCCAAAAACTTTGATTTTCTGCTCTTTGGATGCGGTCTGACTTACTGCGCTTTTCCAAAACCACTCTAATCTTAATGAATGTTCGTGTTACACTGAGATATAACTAGGTCCTTTGTAGTTACCCTGGCCGTAAATAGGGCATAGTAGCATGTTAATTACAACACTGACAGAATTTGTGAACCAACGCAATATTAAACTTACTGTCACAGACAGAAGTAAAATGATGAGTTTCCTTCCATTCTCAGTCTCCCAATTGCTCTGATTCTCACTCCGTCGACACTGAAGTCCTGAAAAAGTTCTATTGGCCACTAAAATACGTCATACTTTCATTGAAGTAAACAGGATGATCAGACAAAATGGAAACCTAACGACTGAGGCCGTGTAACACAAACCAAATGCTATTTCTGCAGGTGAAGCTATTTGACGACCGCTCCACTGCACCTGATGAAATATTTGGCGAGGTGTGAATTAAAAAAAAAGATAAATTGGCATTTCCTTTAACAGAGTTAGACCCAAAACAAAAGGTTACTGTAAACGTTACTGCTATTCTTTTTGTGCAATACATTGGAACTTCTGGAAGCAAATCTCGGCAAGTTGATCAAATGTGAAGGAGACAATGCATCAAAGATATAAATCAAGATCGACAGCAGTCAGATATAAATTACCCTGCAGACTGCTGTCGGGGACAACAATGAAAGGGTAAACTAGTAACTGAAGACACGA
>NW_025201606.1:0-665 GCF_004010195.1 Chiloscyllium plagiosum
TTTTGTCAACAGAATCATTCAAAACAAAGGGATATGTTGCTGCAGCTGTATGAGGTTGTTACTGAGAGGGTACCTGGAGAACATTGTGTTGTTTGTGTTTCTGTAACTGAGAAGGAATGGGCCTCCATTAGATACAGTTTACCAGCTGCTCATAATCCACGGGTTGCTGTGTCTCGGATCTGTTACACAGGGACAGGAGGAGGCCTTGCAGCCTCTCGAGTGTGTTATAGAAGAACTGGAGGAGGCCATTAAGCCTCTTGGGTCTATCACAGAGAGACAGCATTTCCAGTGTATTACAGAGGGACAGGAGGAGCCTATTCAGTCTCTCGAGCCCGTTATAGAGGCACAGAAAGTGTTTATTTAACTTTCAAGTTTGTTATGCATAAATATTAGTTTTAAATTAGTTATGGAATCGGAAATATCTGATGTCGACATTAAAGTTCTAACTTTGAATGAGGCCAATTTTGAAAATGTTAGGCGTGCCCTGTTAAAGGCTGATTGGGATACCCTATTCACAGGTAAAGGGATGGTTGGCAAATGGAAGGCCAACAAAACGTGGTTTCAAAGAGTCCAGAGCCAACGTGTTCCTATTAGTGAGATGGGCAAGGCTGGTGAGTGCAGGGAGTGCTGGATGGCTAGATATATTGATGCTCTGGTCAAGGTAA
>NW_025201606.1:696-6511 GCF_004010195.1 Chiloscyllium plagiosum
GGGCCAGAAAAATGTGGACAAGAGATGGCTTTAGAAATTGGGTTAATGAGGCATTGAAGAAATTCTACAAATCCTTTAATGGCAAAAGATTAAGCAGGGAGAGAATAGGGTCCCTTAAAGATCAGTAAGGTTACCTATGTATGGAAACACTACAGATTTGAGGGATACTAATCAAGTATTTCTCCTCAGTATTTAATGTGGAGGAGGTTACAAGAGCGAGAGAATGAAGAAATATATAGTGATACCTTGAAAGTGTCTATATTACAAGGAGGTGTTGGACATTTTAAAACACATAAAGGTGAACACATCCCTGGGACCTGAGCAGTTGTATCCCAGATGTTTGTGGGAAGCTCGGAAATAGACTGCTTATGCATTTTGCTGATATATTTGTAACATTGATTTTCACAGGTGATGTGTCAAAAGACTGGAAGGCTGCTAACATAGTGTCATTATTTAAGAAAGTAAGGAAAAAGCAGGTAACTATAGATCAGTGAGCATGACGTCAGTGGTGACTCAATTGTTGGAGGGGATTTCGAGGAAAAGGATCGATATGCATTTGGAAAGACAAGGACTGAAGAGGGCTTTGTACATTGGAGATCACGTCTCGGTGTAATCTTTTGAGGGAGTGATGAAGATGATTGATCAAGGCAGGACAGTGGAGTGATGAAGATGATTGATCAAGGCAGGACAGTGCATGTTGTCTTTATAGGATTCAGTAAGAAAACCAAAATGGTCTACATAGTAGAGTGGTTAGCAAGGTTAGACTGCCTGGGATCCAGGGAGATGTCGCCATTTAGATCCAAAATTATCTTGAATATTGGAGACAGGGCGTGAGAGTGGACATTTGTTCATTAAACTTGGAGACCTGTCACCAGTGGCGTGCCGCGAAGATGAATACTGGGTCCACTGTATTTTGTCACTTATACAAATTATTTGCATTTGAGTATATGAAGTATAGTCAGTAAGTTTGTAGATAATTCCAAATTTGTTGGTGTCATCCACAGTGAAGAATGATCTCTCAGACCACAATGGGACTTTGTTTAGGTGAACCGAGGAGTGGCAGATGGGGTTTATTTTAGATAACTGTGAGGTGTAGCATTTTGGAAAGACAAATCAGGGCAAGACATATAGGTAGGGTCCTGTCAAAAGCTGCCAATCAAGGAGAACTCCATAGAAGTTATCGAATCCCTACAGTGAGGAAACAGGCTATTCGGTCCATCGAAGCCACACCGATCCTCTAAACAGTATCCCACTGGACAAACCCCGACACTATCACTCTGAGCCTGCATTTCCCATGGCTAATCCACCTCGCCTACATATCCCTGGGTACTATACACAATTTAGGATGGCCAATCTAACCCTATCTGTATATCTTTATACTGTCGGAGGAAAACATAACATCCGGAGGAGACTCAAGCAGACATGGGGAGAATGTACAAACCCCACACAGGCAGTCATTCAAGGATGGAATTAAACCCAGATCGCTGCGCTCGAAAGCAAAGCAGCAATGCTAGTCACTGAGCTACTGTGTCACCTTGTGGTGCAGGTTTTCTGTTTAAAAGAATGTTGCAGGTGTTGGAGGGTTGGAGTTACAGGGAGAGATTGAATAGGCTGGGGCTATTTTCAAGTGTTGAGGCTGAGGGGTGACCTTAAAGAGGTATATAAAATCATGAGGGGAATAGATAAGGTAAACAGTCAACGTCTTTTCCCAGGATAGGCGACTCCCAAATTAGAAGACAAAGGTTTAAGGCGAGAGGGGAAATATTTAAATAGGGACATGAGGGACATCATTTTCACACAGAGACTGCTGCGTGTATGGATTGAACAGCCAAAAGAAGTGGTGGAGGCAGGTACAGTTTCACCATTTAAAAGGCATTTGGATGAATACACGCATGGCAGATGTTTAGAGGGAAATGGGCCAAATGCTGGCAAGGGGAACGAGATTTATTTAGGATATTTGGTCGGCATAGACGACCGGACTGATGGATCTTTTTCTGTACTGTACATCTCTGAGACTCCATTGCCTCTTGCGTGTATAACACAGGAACAAGAGGAGGCTACTCAGCTTCTGAATTCTGTCAGTCAGATTGTTTGCTCAATTACTGAGAGTAAAATACAAAATACATTATTCAGATTTTGATGGTGATTTACAGAATCGGGAGAATTGCTTTTAGTCAACATAAGCTGTAAGGAATGTGAAGAGGCTATTCAGTCACTCAATTCCATTCCACAGGAGCAGGAGGTGAGCACAGAGCTATTGGAGCCTGTTACACAGGAACAGGAGGAGGACATCCATTTTCACAGACTTGGGATCAGGAGGCAGTCATTAAACTGCTTGAGACTGGGACACAGGAACAGGAGGCAGACATTCAACTGCTCGAGGCTGGGACATAGGAACAGGAGGCAGTCATTCAACTGCTCGAGGCTGGGACACAGGAACAGGAGGGAGTCATTCAACTGCTCGAGGCTGGGACATAGGAACAGGAGGGAGTCACTCAACTGCTTGAGACTGGAACATGGGAACAGGAACAGGAACAGGAGGCCATCACTCAACTGTTCGAAACTGGGCCACAGGGAAATCTGCAGGCTAGTGAGGCCCCAGGATCCTATTACGCAGGAACAAGAGGAGGTGTCTCACTTCCCAGCAGTATAGGACATTGGGAGAGAAGAGGGGTTTGCTTGGAACAAACAGAAATACATGAATAAGTTGCATCCGTGGTCCATTCAATCCTGCCCCACCATTCACGAAGAGCACGGCTGATCTGACTGTGATTTCTTCATTCCATTTTACGGAGACTGTCCTCTCTGCAGCCTCTGCTCCATTGTTGGTCATGTTACACACCTAGATGCTTTAACAACAGTCACCATCACTCATCCAGACGAGTCAGGATTTGAAGGGTCCAATCACAAGAATGAAAACACAAAATAAAGGTATTGCCAGATGTTTAGTTCTCTCACATTCGCAATCAAACTCACATAAACAGCCCATCCATAATACATTCAGGATGGAGCACTGTGTAGATATGGCTAGCGTACTGCTGAATGCAACCCAACAATATCCAGAATGGAACTCTGTGCAGCCCACACAAATACTTGATCTATAATCATGGGCTAAATGTCCAGCGTGGGGAGATGTGCAGACCGCACTGGTTCATTCATATGTAAACACAGGTTGTTCCAGTTTTCGGTAACACTGTGTTAGATCACTGCCCAGTGTGGGGAAACTTGCTGGAAGTGACAGGATGTGCATCTCCCATCCAGTTACAGCGCCATATCTCCACTGTACCTTGACAAGTTTTGCTGCAGATGTGAAAATCATTGCAAGGGAGAGATGTAAATGGAAACAGTTTAAATACCAATAGTTCTGATTAAGGCGAGTATCACACAAGTATTTAAATAAAGGTATTGCCAGATGTTTAGTTCTCTCAAATTCGCAATCAAACTCACATAAACAGCCCATCCATAATACATTCAGGGTGGAGCACTGTGTAGATATGGCTAGCGTACTGCTGAATGCAACCCAACAATATCCAGAATGGAAATCTGTGCAGCCCACACAAATACTTGATCTATAATCATGGGCTAAATGTCCAGCGTGGGGAGGTGTGCAGACCTCACTGGTTCATTCATATATAAACACAGGCTGTTCCAGTTTTCGGTAACACTGTGTTAGATCACTGCCCAGTGTGGGGAAACTTGCTGGAAGTGACAGGATGTGCAGCTCCCATCCAGTTACAGCGCTATATCTCCACTGTACCTTGACAAGTTTTGCTGCAGATGTGAAAATCATTGCAAGGGAGAGATGTAAATGGAAACAGTTTAAATACCAATAGTTCTGATTAAGGCGAGTATCACACAAGTATTTAAAAATGAAATAACTGAGATAATATCCGATGAGGTTTTGTGAATGGTACAAGGAAGTAAGAGGGGGATGGTGATGTTATAGTGGTTGCACTATAAGCCTCCAAGTCATCAATGGGAATTAGAGGAACAAATAAGCAGGGAAACTGGTGAGAGTAGCAGGAGCATTAAGGTTGTCATAATAGGTGATTTAAACTTTCCTAACATAGACTGGGACATCCAGATGTTTAAGAACTTGGATGGAACGTAATTTCTTAAGTTTGTTCAGGAAAGTTTCCCCAAGCAGTATATAAAAGGTCCGACACAGGAAGGGACAAACTCGACCTACTGTTGGGAAATAGTGATGGATAGGTGACGGTGGAAAAGTGGGTGAGTATTTTGGGAAAAGTGACTAGCGCTGTATTAATTTTAAAATAGTTATGGAAGAGACAAAATTGGTCTCCAGATTCAAGTTCTAAATTGCGGCAAGGCATATTTTGTTGGAATTAGACAGGGGATTGCAGGGGTTAATTGGAGTAGTTTGTTTTCATGTAAAAGGATATTGGGCACGAGGGAGGGCTGTAAAAGTGAGATAGCTCGAGTTCAAGGTTTACATGTCCCTGTGAGGGGGAAGGGAAAGTGAGGCTGGAAGAGAGAACCCTGGACGGTAAGCGATATTAAGGCTCTAGCCAGCAAAAATGAGGCGTGGCTCAGGTACAGATAGCTGGGACCAAGGGAATCTCTGGAAGTACACAGGGGATACCGGAGTTTACTGAAGAAGGTGAATCCAAATTCAGTATAGAAAAGAAAAAGAACAACTAGAGAGAGAATAGGACGCCTTAAAGACCAAAATAGGCACGCATGTGTAAAACCTCAAGAGATGGGTGAGGTCCTCAATTCCCCCTTTGTGTTTACCATGAAGAAAGACATGAAGACCTGTGACCTTTGGAAGGTTAATTGTCTTATGTTGGTACTGTCCATATCACAGTACAGGTGCTGATGGACATATTAGAATGCACAAAGTCAGATAAATCTCTTGGTCCTGACCAGATATATCCAAGAGCACTGCAAGAGGCGAGAGAAGACAGTTCAGGGGCCAAGGTCCCGGATGACTGGGCGGTAACAAATATAGTGCCCTTCTTCAAGAAGGGTTGCAAATAAATGTCTGGGAAATATAGACCAGTAGGCTTCACATCTGTTATCGGCAAACTACTTGAGAAGTTTCTGATATACAAGATATGCATGCATTTGGAAAGACAGAGTTTGACTTGCAGCAGTCAGCATAGCTTTGTGCGTGGCAGATCATGCCTTACAAATTTTATTAGAGTTTTTTGAGGAAGTGACCAGGAAAGTTGGCGAGGGCAGGGCGGTCGACATAATCTATATGGATTTCAGTAAGGCCTTTGCTAAGATTCCACATGAAAGGCCGCTCTAGAAGGTTAGATCGCACGGACTCCAAGGTAAGCTGGCAATTTGGCGACGCAACTGGTTTGACATTATAAAGCAAATGGCTATGGTGGAGGTATGCTTGTCGGACTGGTGGTCTGTGACAAGTGGAGTGCCTCAGTGGTCGGTATTGTCCCCATTGCTGTGTGTTATCTAGATCAATTATTTAGACTAGAGTGCACAATGCAGTTTAGTAAGTTTGCAGATGACACTAAAATAGGAGGCATTGTTTAGAGTGAGGTACGTTATCAGAAATTGATGCAATACCTTGATCAGCTGGGAAAGTGGGCTGAAAAATAGCAAATAGAGTTTAATATAGATAAGTGCGACATCTTTCATTTTGGAAAGTCAAATTCAGGTGGGAGTTTAATGGTGAATGAGAGGGCCTTAAGGAGTGTAGTGGAACAAAAGGATGTTGGAAATCAGGTGCACGGTTGTCTGAAATTTGAGTCACAGATATACAGGACAGTGAAGAAGGCTGTTGGCACACTGGCCTACATCAGGGCATTGAGTATAGAAGTTGGGACGT
>NW_025201606.1:6893-7207 GCF_004010195.1 Chiloscyllium plagiosum
TGAATGGAATATTGCTGTGAGTTCAGGCGATGGAGAGTTTTGAATGAGCATTTGTTCTGCAGCTTTGTAACTGGGAGTGAGGACAGCAGAGTCTTTGGCTCATTGAACTGTATAAAACAGTAACTTGTCTCAGTGTCATTTTCATTGAGTGTGACAGAGGGATTGTCTGTACGAAGCTGAGCTAGTTTCCTGGTGCTATCTTATCAAACTCACCTCATAAAATACCACCAACCTCACCCACCTCTCATTGAATTCCAGCCAGATTCTCCCACCCATTATGGTTGGAGGTACTCTGTGTAGTATCTGCGGCCTGA
>NW_025201607.1:0-2905 GCF_004010195.1 Chiloscyllium plagiosum
AGAATTGGAAAAAAAATCTTCAACCAGAGATTGGTGAATGCGTGGAATTAATTTCCACAGAAGGCTGTGGAGGCTAGGCCATTGAGTATGTTTAACGTGAGCCCGTAAATTGAGGACGAAGGAAGCTGGGGAAGTTAGTAGCTTGTCACCTGGACCCACTTACCGTTGTGGTTCAAACACAAATTGTAGATTAGAACGCGTGCCACAAAGGTGGAACTATTCCTACTGTGAGAAAAGCTTTAACTGCAAAAGGAATCTGCTAACGCCCCAGCGACCGCACATTGGAGAGTGGCCTGTCACCTGCTCCCAGTATGGGGAAGGATTCCCTCATACAGTCAGACAGCACGGCCACAGACCCTTCAATCCGAATTATCACCGTTGAAAATCCGTCCCAATCTTGACCTCGTCCTGTTTGTTAGCATTTGGCCCACATCCCTATTCAGATCCCCATGTAGATGTGTTCTTTTAAGAATTGTATTTGTACCCACGAGCATCACTTGCTCCAGCAGTCCTTTCCGTACATACAACTGTCGCTCCATGGTAAAGTTGGCACCCAGGTCCATTTGAAATCTCTCTCCTCTCATCACAATTTATTTTGTATTGGACTCTCCTAAATTAAAGACGGAGGATAAATACCTCACCCAGAACAATCCTTGATGAGCTTCCAGTCTGTAATCCACTCCTGGGTATCTGTTATTCTGGATATAAACTATCCACCTTAAATCTTCCTGAAACGTCAACTTCTCCATCTTTGACACTGCCTGGCTTGCTATGTTCTTTAAGCCTACTGGCTGTCTATTTCGGATATTAGCATCTGTAATTTTATTTTTGTTTCTGTTCGAACTATTTCCCCCGATGCTACCTGCCTACTCTGCCAGTCTTTAGTTTCTTCGTAGGTAAATTCCTTTTTTTTCTGTTCCTGCTCCCCTCACGACCACTGCCATAGCATGGCCGAACATTTTGAGCCTGGGGTAAAATTTCCCTACAGGTCATTCTCAGCCAATGCAAAAGGTAGGTTTCAATTTCTGCTCTACCTGAAGGCAATGAGCCGATGTCTGTCACAAGTGCAGACCGTCTGGAATTCTGGTTCGATGTCATAGAGCGAACAATTTCTGGCCTTGACCATGATGTGTCGTGAAAATAAGATTCAAGCTAACTGTGGGTCCTGTCATTGCTCGGTAGCCGGACCGATATTTCTCAGCATTTTCCATCCCCAATGACCTACAACTGAGATGCTATAAGCGCTCACAAGGATAAGATAAAGAGTAACGCTCCGTCTGCACTTTCCCCCATCAAACTCTCCCCAGGTCAGGGAGAACACAGAGTTAGATACAAAGTAAAGCTCCGTCTGCACTGACCCCAGAATCCCAGGACAAGGATTGCACGGGGTCAGACACAGAGTACATCTCACTCTACACTGATCCCATGAAATACTCCCAGGGACAGCGACAGCATAGGGTTAGTTACAGAGTAAACTTCTTTCAATCCTATTCGCAAACTGAGGTGAGTACATTTGTGCACCCTGTAGGTACAAGGAGGTAAGTGCGAACCTGATGCAGTTCGTCCTTTTGATCCAGGATCGCTACATATCCTGTCCCATTACCAAATCCCGCACCACCCTCCCAAGGTCATTGGGCTGCCGTCCCACATCGCTTGATGGAACCAGAGAGTTGACACAGCTCACCGGCCCTGGAGTTTGGGCCTCAGTGGGTGGGCAGCAGTGAAGAGGGTCACACCCGGGCCCACAGTCCCAATCGCCACCCCACAACAGCTCGTGGAAGATCGGCTTTGAGCTGGTGAGTGCTGGAAAAGTGGGAGGGGATGAACTGAGGGGACAGGATAAGGATACATTCTCGCATGGATCTAGGGGGGTCCTGACACATTGGGCTTCGATCCCATTCACTCGTTAAGCCATTTTAACTGGCTGTTCGACCCAGTGTGGTGGCACAGCAGCACGCTTCCGTTCCCTCCCGCCCATGGGTTCTGAAGGTGCAAATTGATCGGGGTTGAGCTGCGGCTCAATTTTTGGCTTATCTCACATTTGTAAACACCCCCACTCGGTGGTCAGCACTCCGCACCCCCCCCCCCCCCCAACCATAGTCCCCATGTAAAATAGAGTACGACTGGCGGAGTTTGGGCTCAACCCGCGATTGAAACACTGAGGGAAGGGGATGCCATTCCCCGACATGAACACCATGGTGCATCTCCCTCGAGAAATCACTCTACGTTTGAGGCGAGGTCGCGAGAGTTCATCCAGGATTGTCAGTTAAATGGCTTCACTTGTGAGCGTGACAGGGAGGGGGATGCAAATGAGAGTAGGAGGGAGGAGGCAGGGTGAGACAGAGAGGGAGACAGAGAAGTGAGGGGAATAAGTGGGAAAGACGCAGAGAGTAATGGTGAAAGGGAGGAGCAAGGGACGGAGACAAAGATGGAGAGACAAGGAGAGTCATAGTGACAAGTAGGAAAGATGGAGGGAGACAGTGAAGTTGGAGAGATGGAGAGAGTGAGAGTGACATGGAGGCAAGATATGTGAGCATTGGAATGTCCATCCTTTTCGCCAGAAGAATCTATCTGTCATGAACCTTTGTTCTTTCCATGTGCAAGAGCACCCAGCTTCCTCAGCACCGCAATGTTTGGAGTTTCTCTCGATCTTAATAGCAGTCTACCTTTTGACTATTCCTACCAAAGTCCAGGAGCAGTCTGCAAGAGGGAATGTGTAGGTTGCCAATACAGAGAAAAGTGCAGGTAACTTTCTGACAGATTCTGAAGGATTTTCGATACTTCTGCAAGGTGGAACCTTCCCTTCAGAATCGTCATTGCCACCGGTCAGCGTGTTGTACTGAAGTCACTGTTACTGTGAACACATTTCCGAATCCCATCACAAGAAAACATCAAACTTCAAGAC
>NW_025201607.1:4033-5749 GCF_004010195.1 Chiloscyllium plagiosum
AAAGTGCAGGTAACTTTCTGACAGATTCTGAAGGATTTTCGATACTTCTGTAGACAAAGTGGAACATTCACTTCAGAATCGTCATTGCCACCATTTAGTGTGTTGTACTGCAGTCACTGTTACTGTGAACACATTTCCGAATCCCATCATAAGAAAACATCAAACTTCAAGACTGCGGAGGTGCAGAAGGACGTTTAGCCCATCGCCTCTGCTTAGACGTTCAATGAGCACCGCTGATCAATTAAATTTCAAATGCCCTTTCCTGCTTTTGCTGTATAACTCGAAGTAAACTCGAGCATGTTAACAATATCATGTATTCTCGATTAAACACCGAGGTTTAGATTAGAATCCATGTGAATTTGCAGAAAATTGACTAATTTGTAACAAGATAAAGACCCTTCCTGGAATTGAATCCAGCACAGAGTCAGCCATACAAGAAGGGGCAGAGAGCAAAACATTACCTCGGGTTCTCCCTGCACCGAAGTTCATTCATGAGTTGAATATTTTTCTTTATAATTGAAAAAATTCTGTTGGAAAAATCCGCCATATCGATAGCAGCTGCTCCAGTTGAGGTTGGAGCTTCCAGCCTGATATCCCATTACTCCATGATTCATGTGAATAGATAATGCTACACGTGAGGTTGTCTCTCTTCCAGCCTGATGTCTCAATGTTCCCTGCTGCTCGATTTGAATCGAAACTGCTCCAAGTGATGTTGGAGCTCTCAGTCTGATGTTCCAATGCTCTATGCGACTCAGTGGCAATAGAAGCTGCACGGTGGCACAGTGGTTAGCATGCTGCCTCACAGCGCCATAGATCAGGGTTCAATTCTCGCCTCTGTCTGTGTGGAGTTTGCACAGTCTCCCTGTGTCTGCGTGGGTTTCCTCCGGTTTCCTCCCACAATCTAAAGATGTGCAGGTTAGGTGAATTGGCCATGCTAATTTGCCCATAGTGTTAGATGTAGGGGAATGGGTTTGGGTGGGTTGTCCTTCGGAGGATTAGTGTGGACTTGTTGGGTCAAACGGCCTGTTTCCACACTGTAAGTAATCTAATCAATGGAGTTTGGAGCTCCCAGCCAGATGTTACAATGCTCTCTGCTCCATGTCAACAGAACCTGTTCCAGGTGAGGTTGGAGTTCACAGCCTGATGCCCCAATGCTCCCTGCTTCATGTCAATAGAAATGATCCAGGTGCGTTTGGAATTCCCAGCTTGATATCCCAATGGTACTTGCTGCGACGGAGGAAAATAAAAAGCTGCTTCAGGAAAGGTTGGGGTTGTCACCAACGTTACTTACTGTTCTATTTCAATCGAAGCTGTTTCAGATGAGGTTGAATCTCACAACCTGAGGTTCCAATGTTCCATGCTCGATGTCAACAGAAGTTGCTCCCGGTGGCGTTCCATCTACCGGCTTTGGCAGCTCATGCACTATCTGTACTGCCAGAGGAGTACCGCGCACACTGATTGCGTCACTGAAGCTGCAGTGTAACTGCGCTATAGACATTGTATCAAGTTCTTGGCCGAGAACATAATCTTATTTTTCATCACTATCAAATCATACTTGATAAGAGACTTCCTTTCCTAAACCACCCGTGGAATTGTAATATTGCAGTCAGTCCAAATTAATCAAATAGTCGTAAATAACATCTCTTCAAGAACACGTATGTCATGTATTTCATGCTGATTAATTGCTACTTATCTGGAGTAAAGTTTGGTAGGAAT
>NW_025201607.1:6408-7208 GCF_004010195.1 Chiloscyllium plagiosum
GATGACAACTTCGGGGGCGGAAGTGATGTACAAGGCAGGGATCACGTCTGTGATTGGGGAAGTGAGACTGCAGTGGTCTGGGTGGCTGTAGTCTTCCTGGGAGTCGTATAGGTGGTTGGCTGGATGGGGCTCGCAGAGGTGGTGTGGTCAGCAGTGGTTGCAGTCGAGTGCCAGCGGGGCGGAAGTGTCATCAAGAATTACCTCAGCGAACGTAGAAGGAGGGGCCGCGTGGACAATGGAGTCTGTGCAGTGCCAGAGGCTAGAGAAAGGTTCTCGAATGTCCGAGGAAATGCGTGTATTCAGGGAAATACATGAAAGTTTGTTTAACTTGAGTTCTTTTATGTCTGATGTGGTGGAGGAAATCCGTTGGTTGAGCGCATGAGTCCTGAGAAAGTAGAAACGCAGAGCCGCTGCTAGTCTGAGTTAATTGAGGCTCTAAGGTGGGGCAGGACTGATTGCAAGTCGAGTAGATGGCGGCCCATGGCTGATAACGTGGAGTGGATAGTACTTTCTATTTTCAGAAAAACGTAATAACAAAACGTTCGCCTTCAATGAGGGTTAGGTCCGGGGGAATTTCTTTTTCGTCTTTGAACAGTAGATAACTAAAGGGCTTATGCTGCTCCTCGGATGCTGCTTGAACGGCTTTGCTTTCCCTGAAATACACTGTCATCTCTGATCTCCGGCATCTTCATTCCTCACTTTCTCCTAGTGTCAGCAAAGGCAAATATTGAAGATAGGTTAATCGACAGGGGAAATAAATTGACAAATGCCGTTTCATCTCTAGAGTATGAGATGAAGCA
>NW_025201608.1:0-7208 GCF_004010195.1 Chiloscyllium plagiosum
CCATATTTCCAGAACATATTTTCAGTTAATTATCTACCTGTTTCTGTCTGTAATGTGAATCTCTCTGTCCCTCTGCATCTTTCCCTGGCCTTGGGTTTTGTCTCCCTCGTGTATCGAGTGCTGGCATTGTGCAGCACAGAAATAATGAAACTGTGTCAGGCTATTGTTCACTTCCTGGTATGTCCCATGTGATGGTCCATGGACAGGCGTGTTTCAGAATTTATGAGACACATCCTTGTAACTTGGTCTGTACCTGTGTTTGTCCCTCTCAGGTGTCCTTGCGATCAGTAACACGAGGAAGCCCACTGAGTAAAGGACCAGGCATCTAAATTGTGTGACAATGCTGTCATTTTTAAAATAAATGGTTATTTTCTCTTTTTTTTTTAGTAAGAGGTCTTAAAGGCCAAACTGCCTACTGAAAACGGCTCAAGTAAATAACTTACGAGGCTTTTAAGTTTTTAATAAATAATCGTAACAATGGCCAGCTCATACAGACCAGGCTTTCTAATTTTTTCATTGTCGTTGTAACGGTTACCAGGTGCTTGGGGTCTCAAAAGGGTTGCAAGTTTTAGTAAATTATCCCTAGCTGCTATTCTTTCTGTAACTTCAATTGATGCTGTTTCCTCCAGGATTGGAGAACTGTCGGCAAAAATGCATGTCTGAATGTTCCTTTTTGCCAAGGGGTGTGTTTCGGTTATTTTAGTATATTGCAATAATTCATTTGTAGAAGGTACGGTATCCATTATTCGGTTAAGGTTTCCAATAGTTCAGTCATTCTAAATCCCTCTTCATTTTGTATAGATTTTCATTAGAGTGTTTAAATGTATTGTGTTTTGCTTAATGGTGAGTGGATTGACTAGTAGTATCACATCTGGAACACCCAACTCACATCTACATTTAAAATAGGAAAAGGTTGGCATCCAAGCTACCTTCTTAAACTAGTTTGAGGCAGTCTGGTTTGTCTATAGCAAACTGGGGCCTCTTGTCTGGTTCTAAATCGATAATACCAAATTGGGTTTAGAATTACAATCCCGACAGTGTGCAAACAGGCGATTCGACCCAACAAGTCCACACCGACCCTCCGAGGAGTAACCTACCCAGACCCATTCCTCTACCTTATTATTTACCCAGACTAAGACATCAAACCTAAACATCCCTGAAAACTATGAACAATTTAGCGTGGCCAATTCACGTGACATGCACGTCTTTGGATTGTGGGAGGAAACTAGAGAATCCAGAATAATTTCTTGCAGACACTGGAAAATATGAATCAGGAGGCTATTGGGTTCAAAGATCGCGTATGGTAGTTGTTAGTGTCTTTTGTTCTGGGTACTGAATTCGGTTGGTTTAAACAATGTGTTGCATATAAAGATTCTTTCAGTCACTTAGAGTTCTCTGGGTGTGGAAGGAGTAAAGTTAGGGGTTTTACATAAGGTAATGAAGGCAAAGCTGTAAGAATTGGCAGATAAGCTGGAGTTGGGGTTGCGATTGTCTGTGAGAAAATGATAGATAATTACAGCTATAGCTCGGCAATGACATTTACTGGAAATGCCATCAGAATCTTTGGAAATGGCTAGAATTCAATTTCAAATGAGGCAACTTGAACAATCGAAGGAATTGAAACAGTTTGAATTATGATGAAAAGTAGAAATAAAAGAAAATGAAATGAAGAAGAAAGAGAGAAAAAGACAGAAGAAAAGCAGAGTTTCTACTTCAAAAGTTAGTAATAAGAGAGGAAAGTTGACATAGAAGGAGGAGATGAAGGCAGACGGTAGGCTGGATAAGGAGGATAGTGAGGATGAGCAACCCTATAGTAGCCAAAGGCCTGATGGGGATCTGTTTAAATACATCCAGGCATTATCTAAATTTGATGAGAATGATGGGGGAGCCGTTTTAATTTCGTTTCCGAAAGTGGCTAAACAAGTGTAGATGCCAGAGAACATGTCGATTTAGTTGATCCAAACAAAGCTGATAGGTATTTGCATCCCTATCAGAGGAGTTATCTGCGGAGTATGAGGAGGTGAAGAAAGCCATCTGAGGTGCATATGAGCTTGTGCCAGAAGCCGACAGACAGTTTTTCAGGAATCTAAAATAGCATCCCTGGTTAAACGCACGTTGTGTTTGAAAGAATCAAACAAAGAAATTTTGAACGGTGGGGAAGGGTATTAAAAACAGAGCAAAGCTATGACACTCTGAGAGAAATTTTTATTTTGGAGACGTTCAACAATTCATTTCCTACAATCGTGAGAACTCGTGTAGAAGAGCAGAGAGTAACAATGGCAAGATTAGAAGCTGAAATGGTTGATGATGATTTGGTTCAGAAATCAAAGTTTGGTTTCTGTGAGGGATTGAGAAGAATGTGTGAGATCTTCTTAAAACATATCCCTGTGAGAGTAAGGTTTACTGGCATAGGACAGGAGTACCAGGTAAAGAGGTTACAGCATTAAGAGGTACAGAAGTATGTAACTCTTTTATGCTGAGACATGAGGAGCTATGTCATTCAGAGGGAGTATTGGAGAGATGAGAAGTGCTCCATTATGTAACGTGTTGTGGGAGTGTCCAGTGGAAACATCAACAGATTTATTCCACATTGGGGAAGGATGCCTTGAGCTTGGTGTTGGCGTTACAACATTTCAGCATTGAAATTGCGAATAACATACATGAGACAAATCTTTCGCACTGATCGTGACCCCTTAAAGTTTTTGGAGAAGTTTAGGGAGAAAAGTACAAGCCTGTTTTTATTGAGCTTATTATTTCCGCCAATCAATTTGAAATTATAAAGTTGACAGGGCAAGAAAAACTATGTTTTGACACTTTGTTGAGACTTGGATGAAGAAAGACAAAGGCATTCTGAGCAGGAGTAAAATGACTGAAATCGAATCTCGTTGTCAACATTTGTATGCTCAGAGTCAATGTAATATATATGCATTGCAGTCTACTAATAGAGGAAGATTAGGAGGTCTAAAATGAATCCATCTTTGTATATTGATGTATCATTGTATTAAAGATGGAGTTGTGAGAATTCTATCACTGTAAAAAGATTATTTTCTCTTAGTTTTTTTTTTGAAAAGAGGTTTTAAAGGCAGAGGTGCAGAACTGCTGTCTGAAAACAGTTTAAGTAAATAACTTTAGGTTTTATTATAACGGTGATAACAATGGATGGGCAGTGGCCAGCTCTCCCCGACCAGGTTTTTTCGTTTGTTTTTAGGTGCAGCATTCAGAAGCTGCTCCGGGTCCCAGGATGGTTGGAAATGTCAATACAGTAGACAATAGGTGCAGGGGTAGGCCATTCTGCCCTTCGAGCCTGCACCACCATTCAATATGATCATGGCTGATCCTCGCTGCCTTTCTCTCTGAGATCTCTGTTGATATTGATTTCTCCTGGAACAGAAAACTGCATGTAAGAATCTGTATTTGAATTCATCTTTGTGCCAAGCAGTGTATCTATTGTTTGTGTAAGTGTTACAACATATAAGCCATCCCGAAATGTTCTTTTCTTTGATTGTATTTTAACTAAAGCATTTGAATAGATTATACTTTGCTTAATGTCGAGTGCTTTGACCAATCACAACATATCTGGAAAGCACACTTCACACCTATTTTAAAATAAGGAAAGGTTTGGGTCTAAGCGACCTTCTTAAAATATTTTGCAAGGATCTGGTCTGGTCCACAACAGTTATAGATGAGGGGTTTCTGACTGACTCCTGTTATTGAAAATTTAGTGGAGGGGCTGGCGATGGTTTGCTGGAGGTTGTGCTGTGAGCTACCTCAGACATTCAGGGAGCCTAAGGATTTGGTGACCCAACTTTGGATGGAGCCTCGGGACTGTAGTTACAACATCTGGACCTGTAACATGAGCAACAAATGGAGCAGAGGTTGCAGAGAGGGGAAGCTCTGAAACCACTCAGTGTGTGTGTGTGGGGACAGGGATCTGCTGTATCCACCCCGGGTTTTCCATGAACAGCTTCGCAAGCTACACGCAACCCAGGAGCAGAGTGTGAGGGAACCCTTACTGAACAAGGAGCTGGTAACAGAGCGGTGTCACCTCCTTCAACACGACCTGCAAATTCACACCAGGGGGAGGATGGTGCTGCCAGTGGCTGTTATGGTCACTGTTTCATTCAGCTTCTATGTTCTGGAACTTTCCAAACAAGACTGGGTTACATATCCGTCATCTCCCAATATATTGCCATCAATGTAACCTTTCGGTGACGGAGGATATATATGGTGGATGAGGTAAATACATTGTTTCTCCCTCAGCAGGGAGCTGCCGGGTGTATGCAGTCGGATTCCCGATGGTGTACATGGCATCTGCAGGGTATCCATGTCAATGGGGAGAGGTAGAGGAACTGAAGGAGCTCTCTCTGTATTAACCTTGCAGCGTGCCGATGCACAATACATCATGTTGGTGAATACCTGACAGCAGCGACAGCCTCTTCATTCACAAGCAGGCAGACATTCCCATCCTGTTCGGGTCTCCATGTAGAAAGGAATGAAAGTATCTTGGATAAAGACCATCCCCTTGATACATGTTTGTAAATGGCATACCCATCACCAACCAAACACTTCAAAACATTCCATGTGTACGGAGAGCAATGGGGTCACTTGGAGTGTCTGGGAGCAGACGATCAGGGATGGAGCAAAACCTCCCATATCTGAACGTGTCGAAGTGAATCCCCCAGTACACAGTATCATTCAGCCCTGTAATTCCTCTCCATTTCAGTAACATACTGCCTTCCATTATTCCTGTAAATGAATTGACAGGTTATATCATGTTATATTGCACCTGCCAAATTATTATCCATTGCCTTTACCTCTCTGTATCTATCTGTAGACCTTCCACCCCCTCTTGATAATTTAATCTCTTGCTTATCACAGCAACATGACCAAACGCAGTATCTGTATATCTGTTCCATCCTCGTGATCGTTGATTTAGATTGTAAATAGGTGAGGACCCAGCATTGGTCACTGTGTGACTCCACTGGTGACGTTCTCTCAAACTGATTAAGACTGGTTTATCCGGAGTGCCTGCTTCCGGTTTGATACACAATCCTCCCCCATTACTCTGTAATACAGTCGAAAAGCTGAATATGAACGAGGAGAATCAGTCAGGAATCCAACCCCGGGAACCTGCTCCGCCATTGAATACAACCATGTCATCGTGGCCTCTGTTCCACATTCCTGCCATCTCTCCATCCTCAAACTCGAGTCTCTTGTTGTAGATTGCGGCTCATGAAAAAATATCCACTCCACATATACACTTTCAATTACGTTTAGCATTTTACAGAACTCATGAGCTCTCCTTTCATTCTTATAAACTCGAGAGTATAGGACTGAACTGCTCAATTTCTCTTCATAAGACAAACACTTCAAATATGGAATCAATCTAATGAAGCTCTTCTGAATCGCCTCCAATGGAAATACCTCATTCTGCAGGACAGCCAAACTGTACTCCAGTTGCAGCCTCACTAATGCCTTGCATTTCTGCAGCAATACTCCCTACCTTTCTACTCTACCATTTTACAAATAAACGCTGAAGTTATGCTTGCATTTCTCATTACCCGCAAGCATGTTTTCTGTGATATGCAAGCAGGCACTCAGATCCCTCTGCACTTAAGCACTTTGAAATCTCTCTCCATTTAGATAATAATTTGCCTTTTTATTAGGCTGGCCAACTTGAATAACCCCATAATTACCCACTTTAATTTTCATTGCCAAATGATTGCCCATTCACCCAACCTATCCATATAGTTTTTAAATCTCTTGCATCATCATTCCGAAATAATTTCCCACCAATGTTAGTGTCATCTGAAAATGTAGCTATAGTATTTTCTATCCCGTCAACCGCGTAATAATATCGATCACAAATGGTTGAGGCATGAGAACCGAAATCTATGGCACCCATAAATTGCATTTTCCAAAAGAAAATGACACATTTAATTAATCTGACTGCACTTAGTTGGTTAACTAATCCTCCATTCAAGCTAATAAATTACTCCTAAACCGATGCTTTCTGATCTTACCACTCACATTTTGGAGAAGCGACATATCTGAATCCTTCATGAAGACCAGATATATTCCATCTCCAGGATTCCCACTATCGACCTTGTTTGTCACATCTTTAAATAACTCAAGAAAACACTTCAATCATGATTTATGTTTTGTAAAACCATGTTGAGTCCGATGGATTGTGGTTTAAGTCTGCACATGTCCTCAACAATGGATTCTAATAATTTGCCATAAATTACAATACTTTATTGTTATATTTTACTCCCGAATGTATTCAGTTATTATAAGTTCTTCCCTTTCGAAAACCTTTACGTTTTCTTTGAATTCCTGTTTGATGGGCAAAAGGTTTTAAGAGATGTGCTCCAATTGCTGCATAAGCGGTATGTGTGGCTGAATGGACTCATCATCCTGCTGGTGTACAAAATCGATGGGATGAAGTCTATCTGGCGTTCCCATGTTGTCGTTTCCAAGGCCAGAATGACCACCTCCTGTTGATGCATTAGAGGGGTGGGGGATTATTGAATCTTCCCGTTGCTGTGTAATATCTTGAGGGGATGATGGGTCTTCTCATATTTCTCCATAATAGGTGGAGATACTGAACGGTCTCTTCATGTATCCCAGACATGGGACCAAGGGAGCGATTGGTCTTCTCTTGTTCCCATATAACAATCACGTGTCTGAATTACCTCCTCCTTTCTCATGAAATAAGTCTCAGTTGGTTTTTATCGTTATACAATTCCCTTGCAACAGGCTCGGTGGGTCTGAAGTCCTCCTGCTATCACAGTGTAACAAATCTCCAGTCACTGTGTGACCGCTTTCAGTTCCTATTTTACAGACATGTGGAGGCTGAATATCCTTCTGTTGTTCCTGTGTAACAGGCTGCAGAACGGAATTGATTCCTCCACTATCTGTGTAATTCGCTTCAGTTGTTGACTCCTTCCTGTCATCTATGTTTAATGAGACCTTCTTTCATATTTGTAAACTCCAATGGCTATTGGATCTACCTGATCATCCTTTCGTTATACGCTAGCACCTTCATTGCAGGAATCAGTTGATGGGACCATCTCTGAGTTGCTTCGAATATAACAACATCCTTTCTTCATTGAAGAGTCAAAATCTGTACAAACTACTCCAAATGTGATCTCAATAAGTTCATGGACAGCAATAGCAATGCTTTACCACCCTGCTGTAAGGTTCCC
>NW_025201609.1:0-4124 GCF_004010195.1 Chiloscyllium plagiosum
GCATGGACGGGTTGGGCTGAAGGGTCTGTTTCCAGGCTGCACATGGAAGTCTGTGACTCAGTGAGTGTTCAGGGTGATGATCAAAGTCTGTGACTCAGTGAGTGTTCAGGGTGATGATCAGGGAGACGGAGAGAAGCTGTTTCCACTTGTGGGCTAGAGACCAGAATCAATGGGGAACAGGCCCGAACAAATCCAACAAGGAGTTCAAGAGGAACATCTTCCCACAGGGGAGGGGTTGGAGGGAATGTGGGAGTCACTCCCACAGGAGTGGGGAAATTGGGGATATGTGGGAATAGGGGAAGAGGATGGGGTGAACATCAGATATCTGGAAATTGCAGATTGACAAAGTTAGATTGAGCGAGTGTGTAAAATTCTAACGGGTGGAGGGCCGTATGGGAAGGTGTGAAATTATTCACTTATCACAAAAAGATTCGAAAGGCAAATGATTCTTTCATCGGAGAATGACTGAAGGATCCTGGGCTGCAGAGGGAGCTGGAGTGTAGAGGGATCTGGGTGCAGAGGGAGTTTGGGGGCAGAGGGTTTTGGGTGGAGAGGGGGTTTAGGTGTAGAGGGAGTTTTGGTGTAGAGGGAATTTGGGTGTAGAGGCAGCTCAGATAAAGGGGATCTGCATGCAGAGGAAGCTTGGGGGCAGAGGGATCTGGGTGCTGAGGCTGTTTGGGTGCAGAGGGAACTCAGATGCAGAGGGATCTGGGTATAGAGGGAAATTGGGTACAGAGAGAGTTGGGTGTAGAGGAAGCTCTGGTGAAGAGGGTGTTTTGGGTGCAGAGGGATCTGGGTGCAGAGGGAGCTCGAGTGCAGAGGGAGCTCGAGTGCAGAGGGATCTGGGTGCAGAGGGATCCGGGCGCAGAGGGATCCGGGTGCAGAGGGATCTGGGTGCAGAGGGATCTGGTGCAGAGGGATCTGGGTGCAGGGGGATCTGGGTGCAGAAGGATCCAGGTGCAGAGGGATCCAGGTGCAGAGGGATCTGGTGCAGAGGGATCTGGGTGCAGAGGGATCCGGGTGCAGAGGGATCCTGGTGCAGAGGGATCCAGGTGCAGAGGAATCCGGGTGCAGAGGGGTCCGGGTGCAGAGGGATCCGGGTGCAGAGGGATCCGGGTACAAGGGGATCCAGGTGCAGAGGGATTTGGGTGCAGAGGGATCTGGGTGCAGAGGGATCTGGGTGCAGAGGGATCTGGGTGCAGAGGGATCCAGGTACAAGGGGATCCAGGTGCAGAGGGATCCGGGTGCAGAGGGATCCGGGTGCAGAGGGATCCGGGTACAAGGGGATCCAGGTGCAGAGGGATCTGGGTGCAGAGGGATCCGGGTGCAGAGGGATCCGGGTACAAGGGGATCCAGGTGCAGAGGGATCTGGGTGCAGAGGGATCCGGGTGCAGAGGGATCCGGGTACAAGGGGATCCAGGTGCAGAGGGATCTGGGTGCAGAGGGATCCGGGTGCAGAGGGATCCGGGTACAAGGGGATCCAGGTGCAGAGGGATTTGGGTGCAGAGGGATCCGGGTGCAGAGGGATCCGGGTGCAGAGGGATCCGGGTGCAGAGGGATCCGGGTGCAGAGGGATCCGGGTGCAGAGGGATCCGGGTGCAGAGGGATCCGGGTGCAGAGGGATCCGGGTGCAGAGGGATCCGGGTGCAGAGGGATCCGGGTGCAGAGGGATCCGGGTGCAGAGGGATCCGGGTGCAGAGGGATCCGGGTGCAGAGGGATCCGGGTGCAGAGGGATCCGGGTGCAGAGGAATCCGGGTGCAGAGGGATCTAGGTGCAGAGGGTTCAAGGTGCAGAGGGCTCTGGGAGCAGAGGGAACTGGGTGCAGAGGGATCTGGGTGCAGAGGGATCCAGGTACAAGGGGATCCAGGTGCAGAGGGATCTGGGTGCAGGGGGATCTGGGTGCAGAGGGATCTGGGTGCAGAGGGATCCGGGTGCAGAGGGATCCGGGTGCAGAGGGATCCGGGTGCAGAGGAATCCGGGTGCAGAGGGATCCGGGTACAAGGGGATCCAGGTGCAGAGGGATCTGGGTGCAGAGGGATCTGGGTGCAGAGGGATCCGGGTGCAGAGGGATCAGGGTGAAGAGGAATCCGGGTGCAGAGGGATCCGGGTACAAGGGGATCCAGGTGCAGAGGGATTTTGGTGCAGAGGGATCCGGGTGCAGAGGGATCTGGGTGCAGAGGGATCCGGGTGCAGAGTGATCTGGGTGCAGAGGGTTCTGGGTGCAGAGGGATCTGGGTGCAGAGGAATCCGGGTGCAGAGGAATCCGGGTGCAGAGGGATCCGCGTGCAGAGGGATCTTGGTGTACAGGGATCTGGATGCAGAAGGATCTGGGTGTACAGGGATCTGGGCGCAGAGGGATCTGGGTGTTGGGGGATCCTGGTGCAGAGGGATCCGGGTGCAGAGGGATCTGGGTGTTGGGGGATCCTGGTGCAGAGGGATCCGGGTGTACAGGGATCTTGGCACTGACACTCCCTCAGCACTGACCCTCCGACAGTGCCCACTCCCTCAGCACTGACCCTCCGACAGTGCCCACTCCCTTAGCACTGACCCTCTGCCCGTGTTTGCTGAGGGGGATTAGCGTGGCTACATTTTAAGAACAGTTTCGGTGTTGCCGCTGGATTCACCCCCAGACCCACAGAGGGGGGGTCAGAAACTGTCCACGTGGTTGCAACCTCCTCACTGACTGCTGTGGTCTCACTTTGTGACCATGACTGGGTCTCAGAATGGGGTTAAAAATCACACAACACCAGGTTATAGTCCAACAGGTTTAATTGGAAGCACTAGCTTTCGGAGCGCTGCTCCTTCCTCAGGTGGTAGTGGAGGGCTCGATCCTAACACAGAATTTATAGCAAGAATTTACAGTGTGATGTTACTGAAATTATACACTGAAAAACACCTTGATTGTCTGATGAGTCTTTCATCTGTTCAAATACCCTGATAGTTTCACTTCTTATACAAAACCTTTTTTTAAAAGTTGCATTCTCGGGTTAGCTGTTAACAATGGTGATAGCTAGACAACATGTTGAAGGTGTTAGCCCCCATGTTCTCTGTCTATGACCTGATGTTTCGACTGATTCTAATCTAAAATGTGAGATAACAGAGTTTTACATGAATTTCTGCAAAGTGCAATGTAACTCTGCAAGTACAAATTCACCCCACAAAATATACTTGTGTATGTGGGTCTTCGTGTCTGTGTGTGTGTCTGTCTGGGGTGAGGGTTGTGAGTGGGAGAGAGAGTGTGTGTGTGTGTGTACTGAGTGCAGAGTGTCTACAAATTCACCCCACAAAATATACTTGTGTATGTGGGTCTTCGTGTCTGTGTGTGTGTCTGTCTGGGGTGAGGGTTGTGAGTGGGAGAGAGAGTGTGTGTGTGTGTGTACTGAGTGCAGAGTGTCTTAAGTCTGTGAGGGGCTGCATGTGTGAGTATGGGAGTGTGTGTGTGTCTGTAAGGGTGTGTGTGGGTGTCTGTGTGTGGGTCTGTGCAGATGTGTGTCCGTGTGTGTATAGGAGTGCCTATGTGTGTGTGTGCGTGTGTAGGAGTGTCTGTATGTGAGTATAGTGCAATGGTGCAATGTAGTGTGATATGAACCCAAGATCCCAGTTGAGGCCCTCCCTATGGGTACGGAACTTAGCTATCAGCCTCTGCTCGGCCACTTTCCTCTGCTGCCTGTCCTGAAGTCCGCCTTGGAGGATGGTCACCCGAAGGTGGAGGTCGAATGTCCTGGACCACAGAAGTGTTCCCCAACTGGGTGGGAACCCTCCTGTCTGTTGATTGTTGTGCGGTGCCCATTCATCCGTTGTTGTAGCCTTTGCTCGGTTTCCCCAATGCATCATTCCTCAGGGCATCCTTGCCTGCAGCGTATAAGATAGACAACATTGGCGGAGTCACATGAGTACCTGCCACATAAATGGTGGAAGGTGTCCCCACGTGTAATCCATGTCTACACTTGGACACGTCTTGCAGCGTCCACCGTGACAGGGTTGTATGGAGTTGTCCTGAGAGCCGGGCAGTTTGCTACGAACAATGATCTGTTTGAGGTTTGGCGGTTGTTTAAAGGCAAGTAGTGGAGGTGTGGGGAAGGTCTTGGTGAGGTGCTCATCCTCATTGATAATGTGTTGCAGG
>NW_025201609.1:4934-7208 GCF_004010195.1 Chiloscyllium plagiosum
GTCACAGAGATAGGGAGGGAGTTACTGAGAATAGGGAAGGAGTTACTGAGATAGGGAGGGAGTTACAGAGAATAGGGAAGGAGTTACTGAGATAGGGAGGGAGTTACAGAGAATAGGGAGGGAGTTACAGAGAATAGGGAGGGGGTCACAGAGATAGGGAGGGAGTTACTGAGAATAGGGAGGGAGTTACAGAGAATTGGGAAGGAGTTACTGAGATAGGGAGGGAGTTACAGAGAATAGGGAGGGAGTTACAGAGAATAGGGGGGGGTTACAGAGAATAGGGAGGGAGTTACAGAGAATAGGGAGGGGGTCACAGAGATAGGGAGGGAGTTACTGAGAATAGGGAGGGAGTTACAGAGAATTGGGAAGGAGTTACTGAGATAGGGAGGGAGTTACAGAGAATAGGGAAGGAGTTACTGAGATAGGGAGGGAGTTACAGAGAATAGGGAAGGAGTTACTGAGATAGGGAGGGAGTTACAGAGAATAGGGAAGGAGTTACTGAGATAGGGAGGGAGTTACAGAGAATAGGGAAGGAGTTACTGAGATAGGGAGGGAGTTACAGAGAATAGGGAAGGAGTTACTGAGATAGGGAGGGAGTTACAGAGAATAGGGAAGGAGTTACTGAGATAGGGAGGGAGTTACAGAGAATAGGGAGGGAGTCACAGAGATAGGGAGGGGGTTACAGAGAATAGGGAGGGAGTTACAGAGAATAGGGAGGGGGTCACAGAGATAGGGAGGGAGTTACTGAGAATAGGGAGGGAGTTACAGAGAATTGGGAAGGAGTTACTGAGATAGGGAGGGAGTTACAGAGAATAGGGAAGGAGTTACTGAGATAGGGAGGGAGTTACAGAGAATAGGGAAGGAGTTACTGAGATAGGGAGGGAGTTACAGAGAATAGGGAAGGAGTAGGGAGGGGGTTAGAGAGATAGGGAGGGGTGTAGGGTGCGGTGGATGTTCCGGAGGGTGGTCACTGGGATTGAGGTGGTCTCTCTCTCTCTCTCTCTCTCTGATCAGCATCGTGAGGGTGACTGATCCCCCTCTCTCCCTCCTGACAGGGTGCGGATTGCGAATGGATTCCAACAGGAGCCTCTGGGCCAGTGGTAGCCATGGCGATGATCATCCGAGTTGGAGCGACCGAGGGTCCAGAGTGATGCACATCCTCACCGTGGTGGTCTTCCTGGTAACCTTTGCCCTGGGCGTGCTGGGGAACGGCCTGGTCCTCTGGGTGACAGCGTTCTGCATGAAGCGGACGGTGAACACCGTGTGGTACTTCAGCCTGGCGATGGCCGACTTCCCGTTCACCCTCCTGCTGCCACTGAGTGCTGCCTACCAGGTGCTGGGCACCCACTGGCCCTTTGGCCTGGCCATGTGCAAGCTGACCAGCGGCCTGTCGGTGCTGACCATGTTCGCCAGCGTCCTGACATTGGTCGCCATCAGCGTTGACCGCTGTGTTGCCGTGGTGTTCCCGGTCTGGTCCCAGAACCGGAGAGGGCCTGGCCTAGCCATGTCGGCCTGCGGCCTCGTCTGGTTGCTCTCCGTCGCCCTCAGTTCTCCCACCTTCGTTTACCGCGACACATTCCAGGAGGGCAACAGCACCATCTGCTTCACCAACTTCCTCACTGCCAAAGAGGAGGCCTCCCTCGAGTTGCTCGAGGATGACGATGAGGAGGCCTGGGCAGCCATTGATGCCCTCACGGCCTCCCGTTTCTTCTGGCTCTCTCTTTCCCAGATCCTGGGCGGCTTCGTCCTCCCATTCACCGTCATCGGAGTGAGCTACGCCATCCTCTGCCTCCGGCTACGCCATCACCGCCTGGCCTCCAGGCCTGGAGGGAGCAAGCCCTTCCGCATCATGGCCACCGTGGTGACGGCTTTCCTGGTGTGCTGGCTGCCCTACCACACCATCCTGCTCACCGAGATCTGCCTACCGGTCGGGGAGCCCCTACCATTGGCCCTGGAACTGGCTACCCCCCTCGCCTCAGGCCTCGCCGCCCTCAACAGCTGCCTCAACCCCCTGCTCTACATCTGGGCAGGCCGCCATTTCCGGGTCAGGCTCTGTCACTCCCTGCCTCGCATCCTGGAGCAGGCCCTCACCGAGGACACTGGCCGCTCCAGCAAGACCAGGTCCTCCCTCCTGGGCGAGGGGGCCAGCACCATCGTCTGAGGCCGTTCAGCCTCCCTCCCCCCGCTGCACCTGCTGTCCCACCCCACCGCAATCGTTGGCAGCGCTAGCGTCTCTAGGCTCACATTCCTGTCCCCCACCCCCACTCTGTCCCC
>NW_025201610.1:0-5680 GCF_004010195.1 Chiloscyllium plagiosum
GGGAATTTAAAACTGAGGGATATTTTAAGATGCAAGGAAAAATGATTCACAAATGTCATGAGAGGTAATTATTTCAGACAGGGTCTGGCTTGTGTGTGGAATGAACTTCCAGAGGAAGCGGTGAAAGCAGTGACAGTTACAATGTTTGAAGGACATTTAGATCAGCCCATGGATAAGACATCAGTTTGGATAGTTCTGGGAGCAGCTGCCCTCTCCCTCCGCCTCTCTGAACGAATCCCTGTTGGTTTTCACCCTCTGCCAATGCCGGTGAAGTGGCCTGTGGAGGCCAGCAGAGGGTGGCATTGCATCACTTTAAACACCACAGAGACTGCCAGACCCGCCCCACACAGAGACACACAGATACACTGACAAGAATAGTTAGGAATTGAAGCTCATCTGGTAATTTCAATTAAACATAAAGAAATGCTCAATTCATTTTGTAAACTGTTCAAATATGAATGGCAGAGAACTCCCAAATTCCACAGTTTAAATAAAAAACATCAATTTATTTTTTACCTCTGAAAGTGAACATTTTGCATCAACTATTCACAACTCTGAGACCCCCAATCTCATAACTGCTTATTACCCAACTCCAGTTCTCTTGTGTTTCTGGGTCTGCCATTCTCTCATATCTCAGGTGCTTTTAAGCTCTCAGTTCAGAACAGCATTCACCTACTCCTAAAGGTACAGTGCACGCTTTCAACTTCATCACATCATACCTGATTAATACAGATAAGTGGAACCTATCCATATCTCTCTTGCTCTGTGGTTTGTTAATATTTCATTCAGACCGTCTGGATTTTTGTTGCTCCCTTGACAGCAGGTCATTATTCGACACCGTCCATGGAGCAATATTTCACTTGCTCACACTCGTGTGTGTGGGGCAGGATTTCAGATGTTTCATGGGGACTGTGACGCTAGGACAATCTCAATGTTTGTAGATGGCATCGAACCTCGAAGAATTGTAAAATCTATGGAGGGCAGTGTGGAACTTTAACAGTAAAATCACACATTGGTGTCGTGTTCAGGTATATAGCAGATGGGGATCAATGCAGAGCAATGTGAGGTGATGCAGATTGGTACGAAAGATAAATAAAGACAGTCTAAAGCAGGCTGTACCATTAAAAAGGGGCTGCAGGAGCAGAGAGCGCTGGGTGTATATGAGCACAGATTGTTGAAGATGTCAGGACAAGTGGGGAGAACAGTTACTATCACATATTAGTTTCAGTATCTGAGCTGTTTACAGGAGGAGGTGTAGGAGGGAATCTCAGTGCTCCTCTCGTGGGAGGTGGTGGTGCGGATATGTTGTGAGCCCATCCTCCTGCCCACAGAGACCGGGGGGATTCCATTTGTACCAGCTCAACACAAAAGGGAGATGGCATCAGGGCCATGGCTTCCAAGTTGTGCCGGGGGGAAACGGAGCTGCCAGTGGGTTTAAAGTTAGAATCGCCCTTCACTGAACATTGCTCCTTACTCGGTCGGTGGGACGTGCATGTTTCAGAATCTCCACACGAGACGTCCTGGTCCTCTGGGGCTCGTACCAGGGTCCTCCCCACATGGCGGGAGGGAGGGGGGTGTGGGAACGGATATCGGGGTCTCCACACCGGGTTTGGCCATTTCTGTCCTATTCCAGGCTGTTTCTCCTGGAATGGTAGAAGGGGAGGGAGGAAGTGAGGGTGGGTGTGGGTGGCCCTGCTGTTAGCTGGTATAGGTAGGAGACGTGGTCATGGTGAGGTGTCCGGACGGAGTCAGTCCACAGTGTTGTATCCATGCAGTGTTATTACTGTGGTGGGTGGGGGGTGGATAAAGTGGAGGGGAAGAGAGAGAGAGAAAGAGAGACAGACAGAGACAGAGAGAGACACAGAGAGAGAGAAGGTGCTGCATGCAGCAGTGAGAGTGGTGGAGCATGAGCCTTGTTCGGGGGTCGGTGCTATAACAGGTATACAGTGAATGTGAGGGAGCAGAGAAGATATGGTGACCCTTATCCTGACAGAGTGGAGAAGGTTATTGATGCTTGTCCTGTATTGCTGGACATTTCCACAGTTACTGCACTGAGCCGGGTTGTGAGCTCAGATCATGCTCGGTGGGTCTGATGGTGTGGCCCCACTGGGAAGAGAATGGTCCCCCTCTGTACTAGCCCTATCACCAGGCTCTCCGTGCCCCTGTCGACAAACCGCGCTGTAATTACACCTTATCTGCCATGCTCAGGGTAAACTGCAGGGCAGCTCCGGACTGAGAAAGCTCAACCGTGTGCCCCTTGGCCTTTTAAAGATGGCCCCAGTGTCAGGAGTCATGGAATATCCAGGGGCAACCAGGCGATGGTGAGTACCTCCAGCCATGATGGGTGGGAGTGTCGGGCTGGTATTGAATGAGAGGGACACCATGGGGTAGGGTGGGTAGTTAATGAGGTGAGTTCGATAGGATAGCACCAGGAAAGTAGCTCGGCTCCGTGTGGATGATCCCTCTGTCACACTCAATGGAAATGGCACTGAGACAAATTATTGTTATATTTAGCTCAATGAGCCAAAAACTCTGCTGACCCTACACCCAGATACAAAGCTGCAGAACAAATACTCATTCAAATCTCTGCATCATCTGAACTCCCACCAATATCCTGTTCACCTACCCCTCTTGGCAACACTTATGTTACACGATGCTGCTAAAATGTTTTCATTTCTGCATTCTGAAACCTGGGAACACATCCTTCCATAACACTGTCTCTCTGTCTCCCCCTCTGTGTCTATTTCCCACAGCCCTCCCATTTGTTATTGTTTAAACTGACTCCCCCTCCATCTCTGTATCTCTGTGGCAGTCTTGTTCACACTCACAGCATCCCCTTGTCAGGACACAATGGAGAGATGGAGCTGGAAATGGGTGGGAGCTGCACATCCTTTCACTTCCAGCATGGGCTGCAAGTTTCCCCACGCTGGGCAGGGATCTAACACAGTGCTACTGAGCAATTCACTGTGGTGGTGTACACAGTCCTACATGCAGGGAGGGTAACTGCTCCTGGGTTACAGATCAATGCACTGGGGTGGAGTACAGAGTCCTAGATGCTTGGAGGGTAACTGCTCCTGCTTTATAGATCAATGCACTGGGATGGTGTACACAATCCTATATGCTAGGAGCGTAACAGTACCTGGTTTACAGATCAATGCGCTGGGGTGTAGTACAGTGTCCTACATGCTGGGAGGGTAACTGCTCCTGGTTTACAGATCAATACACTGGGTTGGGGTACACAGTCCTACATGCTTGGAGGGTAACTGCTCCTGGTTAACAGATCAATGCAGTGGGGCGCTGTACACAGTCCTTCATGCTTGGAGGGTAACTGCTCCAGGTTACAAATTGGTGATCACTGCGCAGCTCCTGGTGATGAACAGATGTTTAATCCGGGTTTATCGATCAATTCATGGGTGTGTTCTCCACTGCTTCTCACACTTAACAGGCAGGCGGCCGGATGAACACAGCAAGCCAGGCAGCATTGGAAGGTGTAGAATTTGACATTTCCCGTGTAAACCTTCTTCGGGACACCTTCAGCAGTGTTACTCCCAAAACGTCGATTTCTCCACCTCCCGATGCTGCCTGGATTGCTGTGTTCTTCCAGCCTCCTGTCTGTCTACTTTGGATTCCAGCATCAGAAGGGTTTTTTGTCTCTATCCCAGCTTCCCATACTCGACCGATGATTTAAAGGTAAATGCTCTGACATGATCTGTGCAGTGTTTCACTCTGGACAGATTGCTGGGTTGTACTGACCAGTGCAATGGATGAATCTGGACAGATTGCTGGCTTGCACTGAGCAGTACACTGGCCTGATCTGCACAGTGTTCCACGGTGAACAGACATTTCCTCTGGGTTTATGGTGTCTGGGCTGGCTCTGTGAGGTGGATTGAGGGTGTCGAATATCTAACCATTTCAGCTGATCTGGTAATACCTTTAGTTTCCATTCCTGTGATTGGACCCTCCGTCTCTCACCCCCTTAACGTTTCAGTGTGCCCAGGTACAGTTCAGCATGTTGTTGAATACTCGCTGTCCTGGGAGCAGGCAAAGCCTCTTCATTCAGAAGCAGGCAGCCATTCCCATTGTCCTCGCGTCTCCACGCAGAAAGGAATGATAGCCTTTTAGATAAAGGCTGTCCCAGTTGTACAGGGCTCAAAACATCCTACCCCTCACCAAGTCCCACCACCAACCAACCACATCAAAATATCCGGTTTGTACTGAGAGTAATGGGGCCACTGAGAACATCAGGGAGCAGACCATCAGAGTGATGGGGCCACCCTTCCCATGTCTGGACAGATCAGAGTGAACCCTCCAGTACACAAGGTATCACTAAGTCCTGTAATCCCTCTCCATCTATGTAATACACAGCCTGTTATTCTTCCTGAAAAAAGATCACAGGTTCACAGTTACCCACATTATATTCGATCTACCAAGTTGTTGTTTGTTACTTATCCATTTACAGAGTCTCTACCTCCCCTTGATAACTTCAGTTTATCTCAATCTTACTATCAGTTCAAATTTAGTTAGAACATGTTTGTTCCATTTCTGGAAACCATTGATGTAATTTGCAAATAGTTGAGGTCCCAGCACTGGTCACTGCAGTCAATAACTTGTGTTAAACTGATAGAGACTGATTTCTCCCTAATTCATTCTTGCTCCTGGCTCAGTATCCCCCCTCCCTCCCCGTATTCCTATGTATCAGCTTTGAAAGGCTGTATCTTCCCTGCATTTCCTGTATAACAGGTTGGAAAGATTAAAAGATCTGCTCCAATAGCTGAGTAACAGCATCTAAGGGCCGAATGGCGTCATTCTGTTCCTGTTTAAATCTCTTGTTTTTTTTCGTGAACATGATGTCTGACACTTCAGTTAATTTTAGTGCTTATTTTTCCCCAGCATCCATGTTGTGCATGTACAGGTGTGAGACACAGTGAGAGACACAAGGTGCACGAATCTTTATTCAAATTTCCACCACCAGGAAGAAAGGAAACACCCGAGTGGCCAGTGACAAGCAGTGCCCCACACATCAAAGGGCAATGCTGTGTGATCAAACAGTGAAGGGGAGGGTAGGGATTAAATCAAAATAGAGTTGGAGGGGGAAATAATGCACTCCACTCCCTGCGGCGCCCACCTCTCCCTGAACAACTCCAGGATGTTGGTGTACACCGTGTACTCCTTCTTCAAGGACACCCGGGCTCTAACATAGCAGAAGAGGGGCAGGCAGTAGTCCCTAAGGACCCCCTCCACGGCCCGCAGCCTGGTCCTGTTTATGGCCAGTTCAACCAGGCCCAGGAGCAGACCCATGAGGAGGTCTTCAGACCTGCCCTCCCTCCTCCATACCGGGTGCCCAAAGATCAGGAGCCTGGGACTGAAGTGCAGCCAAAAGCAGAGGAGGAGGTTTTTCAGGAAATCAAAAAGGGAGTGCAAACGCCCACACCCAATATACACGTGGTCCACGGACTCCACAGCGCCACAGAACAAGCAGTTGGGCTGGGAGTCCGTGAACCACCGCAATCTGCGGTTGCAGGGGCCCCTCCATGCCATCTCCCCGGGAGAAAGGGGAGGACTCCCGCCTAGAGAGCCCTCCATGGGGATCCCCACCGCCCAGTCGCAAATGGGCAGGCCAAGGCGCTTCCGGACGGTGGATGAGGGAGAAGAGATGGACGGTGTGCAGCAGCAGTCGGTA
>NW_025201610.1:5718-7210 GCF_004010195.1 Chiloscyllium plagiosum
CTGCCCTGCTCGCTATGTCATGCTGCAGCGTCCAGCCCAGGCTCCCAGCACCCAGCACGTCCCCGACCCTGGTCACCCTCGCCACCACGGCCCTCCCCTCTGACAGACACTCGAACCCGCGAGTACGGAGGTGCGGATTCCTGAGCAATGGCTCCCTGATGACAGCCGCTACGCCTGCTGGAGGGTAGCGGCGACGCGATTCGACCATGTTCCAGACAGTGATCAGGTCCTGGTAAAAGATAGGCAGTGTCCTGAGGGCGACCTCCAAACCGTCACGGTCGACAAACAGGAGCTGCGTGTCGTAATTGAGGTTACGCACCTGGCGGAAAAAATACGTAGCCAGTACGCCCCACCGAGAAGGAGGCTCGACGTAAATATATTGCTGCAAGGTCTGAAGGCGGAACGTCGTGGCCTGGGTGCAGACGCACACCAGCGACTGACCGCCCTCCTCAATAGGGAGACTCAGAACCTGCGCAGCGACCCAGTGCATCTTTTTGTTCCAGAAGAAGTCGACCAACGTTCTCTGGATGTCAGCAACAAAGCCAGGAGGAGGGACAAAAGTGACCAGCCGGTACCACAGCATGGCGATCACCAGCTGGTTTATGACCAGCACTCGTCTCCTGTAAGATAGCACTCAGAGCAGCCCTGTCCAGCGGCCTAGGCGAGCCGAGACTTTGGCCTCCAGCTCCTGCCAGTTGGACAGCCAGTATTCCTCAGCCGGGCTTAGGTAGACCCCCAGGAAGAGGAGATGGGTGGTACTCCAGCTGAACCCCCGCAACTCCTCCAGCAGAGTCCACCCGCCACGGATCGACCAGTAGTCTGGAACATTTGGCCCAGTTTATCTTGGTGGAAGACGCTGCCGAGTACATGACCTGGCACTCGCGCATCCTCCCCAGGTCAGTCGGGTCGATGAAAGAGAAGAGCACATCGGCGGCGTAAGCTGAGAGGACCAACCCAGTGCCCACACCATGCAGAACCAGCCCCGACAACGTCCCCCGCAAGAGGCGCAGGAAAGGCTCCACGCACAGGGAATACAGATGGCTGGACGGGGGCAGCCTTGATGTTCTCCTCTCCCGAAGTGAAGGAGCGCCGTCAGGCAACAGTTAACTTTAACCAGACACTCTGCAGTGGCATGCAAAAGTTGGATCGAGGCGAGGAACAGCATCCCGAACCCAAATGCCTGCAGAGTCCCGAGCAGGTATTCGTGATCGACCCTGTTGAACACCTTCTCCTGGTCGAGAGCAGGAAGGCGCTCGCCAGACCAGCCCGTCGACAAAAATGGATCAGGTCCCGGACCAGGTGGATGTTGTCTTGAATAAAACTCTTGATGGGCTGCACAGCCTGCTTCAGTACAGGTGAAGTTGGGATTAGTGCAGAACATTTTGGAACCATCAGTGAATAGGCCACTTCTGACTTTATGATGGAGAGACGGCCAATGATGCTGCAGCTGCTGCTAGCTCACAGTGTCTCATGGATGGCTAGCTTCCATGTG
>NW_025201611.1:0-7210 GCF_004010195.1 Chiloscyllium plagiosum
GTCACTGCTTCCTCCTGTATTATAGAATATAAAAGAGTTCGAGCAGTGTCTCTGCTTCCTCCTGCATTATAGAAAATAAAGGAGCTGGAACAGTGTCACTGCTTCCTCCTGTATTATAGAAAATAAAGGAGCTGGAGCAGCGTCTCTGCTGCCTCCTGTGTTATAGAAAATAAAGGAGCTGGAACAGTGTCACTGCTTCCTCCTGTAGTATAGAAAATAAGGAAGCTGGAGCAGTGTCTCTGCTTCCTCCTGTATTATAGAAAATAAAAGATTTCGAGCAGCCTCACTGCTTCCTCCTGTATTATGGAAAATGTGCTGGCACTCCCACCAATTTTCTGATATAATGGCACTCTGCACTGAATCTCCCATTTACTGTTTCCACCAAATCACCCGTTTACTCATATTCCTGTACTAATCCTTCCATTTACTGATTCCCGAGCCCGATTCGACTATTCAAGGGTGCGCTCCTCTAATTCTCCCATTTTCTGGTGCTATGCACTCATTCTCTAATTTCGCTCCACTGTACACGAGGTCTTCCATTCAGTATTTCCCCGCAACAATTCTCCCATTTAGTAGTCTGCTGCAAGCATTCTCTAATCTTGCGATCCCTCCATCAAATCTCCAAATTACCGATCCTGCACATATCTTCCCTTTCGTGGTGAACTACACCAACTCCCCCATTTCGTGGTGCACTATATTAAATCTGGACGACTAATCCTTTGCAACATTTGTCCTATTTACTGATTCACTGCCCGTGTTCTCCCATTTGCGCCAATTCTCGAAGTTATCAGCACCCTGCACCAGGTCTCTCATTTACTGATACCCCACACCAATTCTCCAAGTCAGTGTTGCTCAGGACCATTTCCCTCAATTACTGATGTCCTGAACAGGCTCAGTGCTGCCTTACACCAATCCTCATACTGACTGATGCCTTCCCCTAATTTAGGGGTGCCCTACTCTAAATCTCCCAAACAGTATTGTCCTGCCCCAATTCTCCCACTTAGTGCAACACAACATAACTCACCCAATTAGCACTGAACTGCACGAAGTCACCCATTATCTGATGTCCTGTTGAAAATTCTCACATTTCGATAAGCCCTGTCGACATTTATCCATTTAGTATTTTATTGCAATGATTCTCCAATTTAGTGTAGTGCTTACAGAATTCTTAAATTTGGGCGTGGACATATTGGACTGAAGGGTCTGTTTCCGTGCTGTACATCTCTAAGGCTCTAATTAGTGCACCGCTTCCCTGCACCATTTCTCCCATTTACCAATCCTGCACTAATTCGGGAATTTCACCAACTCACCCATTGAGGTTATCCTGCCCCAGTCCTCCCACTTAGAATTTAACGGCACCTGCATGAACTGTCCAATTATTGTTGACCTGCATCAATTCCTTCCATTTAGTTTTTCCCTGATACACATTTTCAATGTACGGATGCCTTGCTGGTTATATTTGTTCATTCATTGGTGCACTGAACTGAATCTCCAATTTACCGAACCTTGCAACATTTCTTTTTATTAATTTCGTCGCCCCTATTACCCAATTTAGACATGCTCTGCTCCAATTTTCTAATATATTGACACTCCCATCAATTTTCCAATGTAATGGCACTGTGCACCGAATCTCCCATTTATTGATTCCCACCAAATCTCGAATTGACTCATACCCCTGTACTACCTTTTCTACTTACTGATGCCCTCCCCCGATTCTACCATTTAAGGGTGCCCTACTCTAATTCTCCCATTTCCTGTTGCCATGCACCCATTCTCTAATTTAGCTCCACTGTGCACCAGGTCTTCCATTCAGTATTTCCCTGCAACAATTCTCCCATTTAGTAGACCGCTGACAGAATTCTCTCATCTTGGCAATCCCTGCATCATATCGCCAAATTCCCGAAACTGCAAATATCCCCCCTTTCGTGGTGAACTGCACCAACTCCCCCATTTTGCGGTGGACTAGATTGAATCTGGACCAGTAATCCTTTGCAACATTTGTCCTATTTACTGATTCACTGCCCGTGTTCTCCCATTTGCTCCAATTCTCGAAGTTATCAAGTTCTCCATTCAGTGTTGCCTTACACCAATCCTCACAGTGAATGATGCCCTCGCCCAATTTAGGGGTGCACTACTCTAAATCCCCCTGCCCCAATTCTCCCATTTAGTGCAACACAGCATAACGCACCCAGTTAGTGCTGAACTGCACTAATTCTCCCATTATCTGATGCCCTGTTGCAAATTCTCACATTTCGATAAGCCCTTTCCCAATTTTTCCATTTAGTAGTTCCTTGCAATGATTCTCCAATTTAATGGATAGCTGCCAGAATTCTTAAATTTAGGTGTGGAACGGGTTGGGCTGAAGGGTCTGTTTCCGTGCTGTACATCTCTAAGGCTGTAATTAGTGCTCCGCTTCCCTGCACCAATTCTCCCATTTACCAATCCTTAACTAATTCGGGAATTTCACCAACTCACCCATTGAGGTTATCCTGCCCCAGTCCTCCCACTTAGAATTTAATGGCACCTGCATGAACTCTCCAATTATTGTTGCCCTGCATCAATTCCTTCCATTTAGTTGTTCCCTGACACACATCTTCCACGTACAGGTGCCCTACTGAATTGTTTTCATTTAGTGATGCACTGAACCGAATCTCCAATTTACCAATGCTTGCAACATTTCTTCTTTTTATTGATTCGCTGCCCCCTATTCCCCAATTTAGACATGCTCTGCTCCAATTTTCCAATATATTGGCACTCCCATCAATTTACTAATGTAATGGCACTGTGCACCAAATCTCCCATTTACTCATATCCCTGTACTAATTCTTCCATTTACTGATGCCTGAGCCCGATTCTACCATTTAAGAGAGCGCTGCTCTAATTCTCCCATTTACTGATGACCCGCACCAATTCTCTAATTTAGCCACACTGTACACCAGGTCTCTCATTTACTGATGTCTCGCATCAATTCTCCAATTCAGTGTTGCTTCGCACCATTTCACCCAATTACTGACATCCTGAACAAGTTCTCCATTCAGTTTTGCCTTTCACCAATCCTCATACTGACTGATGCCCTCGTCCAGGTCAGGGGTGCCCTACTCTCATTCCCGCATCAAGTTTTGTCCTGTCCCAATTCTCCCATTTAGTGCTACACTGCACCAATTCTCCCATTTACTGCTAAACTGAAACTCTCCCATTTGGTTCTAACTGCACTAATTTGACAATATCAGATGCCCCGTTCCCAAGTCTCTTTTATCTATTAGCCCTTGCCCAATCCTTCCATTTAGTAGTTCCTTGGAATGATTCTCCAATTTCGTGGTGTGGTGCTAGAATTCTAAAATTAACCCATAGACAAGTTGGACTGAAGTATCTGTTTCCGTGTTTTCCTACTCGATGATTGTATGCCTCTATTTATGACTCGGCTGCTCTGCATCATTTCTCCCGTTTACCAATCCTGCACAAATCCTGAAACTGCACCAATTCTCCCATTGAGTACTATCCTGCCCAATTTAAAGGCAGCTGCATGAATTGTCCCATTATTGTTACCCTGCATCAGTTCCTTCCATTTAATTGTTCCCTGAAACACTTCGTCCACGTACGAGTGCCCTGCTGAAGTGTTTTCATTTAGTGATGCACTGAACTGAATCACTAATTTACCGAACGTTGCACATTTCTTTTTATTGATTCCCTGGCCCGATTCCCCAGTCAGGAATAGGTTCTTGTTGGACTTTTGAAACTGGCGTCATAATTTCAAATTTGTATGTTGGAGCAGTAGAATTACCCTTTGGGTAGAGAACTGGCTCGAAGGTAGAAGACAGAGGGTGGTGGGGGAGGGTAGCTTTTCAGACTGGAGGCCTGTGACCAGCGGTGTGTCCCAATGATCGGTGCTGGGTCCATTGTTGTTTTGTCATTTATATAAATGATTTGGATGTGACCATCGGACGAATGGTTAGTAAGTTTACAAATGACAGTAAAATTGAAAGTGTCAAGGACAGTGAAGATGGTTACCTCAGAGGACAACGGGATCTTGATCAGATGGGCCAATGGGCCGAGGAGTGGCAGATGGAGATTAATTTAGATAAGTGTGAGGTGTTGCACTTTGGAAAGGCAAAAGAGAACAGGACTTAGTCACTTATTCATTGATTTATTCACAAGGTACAAGGTCAGGCAGCATCCAAGGAGCAGGAGAATCGACGTTTCGGGCATCAGCCCTTCTTCAGGAACACCACCAGTTGGCAATTCCACATCAAGCCACTCCCCACCCTGGCTTGGAAAAAGATCACACTCCCACAAGTGCCATTGGTTGGAAATACAGGAGCTCCCTCCCTTACATCATTGTGGGTTTATCTGCCCCAAATAAATGGCAGCAGTTCAAGGCAATAACTCACCGCCACCTTCACCAGAGCAATTATATCTGAGCAACCCGTGGTGACCCAGCGGCAATGACCCAAACACATTAATGAGTCACAAAATAAAGCTCAGTATTTGGGACCCGTGTGCTCCAGTGCTAAGTATCTGAATAAATTGGGTCTATGTTCTAGAAAACTGAAAAGCGATTTCATTGGAATATCTCAGATTGTGAAGAGGCTTGAGAGGGTAGATGTTGAGAAATTAATCCTGTGGGTCTTGGAATCTGAAACACAAGAATACAGTCGCAGGAGTTGCTGGAAAAGCTCAGCAGGTCAGGCAGCATCTGTGAACAAACGGAATATCAAGGAGTCGGATTGGGGAATGTATGCTCTCACAGAAACAGGAACAGGGAGATGTCATTCCCTCTGAAATTAACACAGGCCATGCTGAGAAATCCGATAAGGTCAGGCAGCATCTATAGGGAGAAGGGAAAGGTTAACCCGTGTGTTATGAGGGTGAGGGGACTCAGCAGAGCGGAAGGAAGTTAGAAAAGTAATGATTTCTGAGCAATTGGAATGGGGGTAACGCTGAAGAAAGAATGGGATGGTTTGTAATAGGGTGGAGGCTGCAGAGATTTAATGATAAACGGTTTCATGGAACCGAATCCAAAAGGGATTGGGAATAAGTTCAGTAAACATCTAAGAGCTCAGGAAATGTGAGCAGGAGGAGACTATACAGCCTGTTTAAACTGTTCAGTCTGTTCTGGCAGTCAACCCAATCAGAGCTGGTTTGAGATACCAAATCCGGTTTCCTACCCACTCCCCATATCCCGTGACTCCCTGAGACCCGGGCAATCTGTCTATTCCAATCTGAAATGTACTCAGTGAGGGAGCATCCACAATCCTCAAGGAGAGAGAATATTAAAGACTCAGAGACCTTAGAGTGAAGCGCTGTCTCCTCATCTCAGTCCCAAATAACCTGCCCCTTACCCTGAGAGGGTGGCAATCAAACCTGAATGAACTGCGGATGCTGTTAACGCTGATTTCTCTGCACAGATGCTGCCTGACCTACTGAGCATTTCCAGCAACTCCAGAGACTGTATTCTTGTGTTTCAGATTCCAAGACTCACAGGATTCATTTCTCAACATCTACCCTCTCAAGCCTCTTCACAATCTGAGATATTCCAATGAATTATTTTGTGATTCATTAATGTGTTTGGGTCATTGCCGCTGGGTCACCACGGGTTGCTCAGATCTAATTGCTCTGGTGAAGGTGGCGGTGAGTTATTGCCTTGAGCTGCTGCCATTTATTTGGTGCAGATAAACCCACAATTATGTAAGGGAGGGAGTTCCAGGATTTCCAACCAATGGCACTTGTGGGACTGAGATGTTTTTCCAAGCCAGGGTGGGGAGTGGCTTGATGTGGAATTGCCAACTTGTGGTATTCCCGTGTATCTGCTGTGTTCAGCATTCCACATGATAGTGCCGTGGGTCTGGAAGCTGCTCTGGAAGGAAGCTTGGGGAATTTCTACAGAGCATCTTGTCTCAGCTGAACTATCCCAGTCAGGCACATGAGCACTAATCCTGTAATCCAGTTGATCTACATCACAAGGACTCCTTCCATCGGTCATCGCCTTCCTTTGGAGGGCATCTGTCAAGATCATCATACACGTTTTTCCCTGAATAAATCCATGCTCACTGGCCTATGGTTAATCAATCCATCTTCAAATGATGATTGATATGGTCCCCCAGAGCGTTTAAACCTCCTTTGCCCAGCTCTGAGAATGTAGACAATAGACAATAGGTGCAGGAGTAGGCCATTCTGCCCTTCGACCTGCACAACCATTCATTATGATCATGGCTGATCATTCCTAATCAGTATCCTGTTCCTGCCTTATCTCCATAACCCTTGATTCCACTATCCTTGAAGCTCTATCCCACTCTTTCTTAAACGAATCCAGAGACTAGGCCTCCACTGCCTTCTGGGGAAGAGCATTCCACACACCCAACAGTCTCTGGTTCTAGAGGTTTCTCCTCAATTCTGTTCTAAATGGCCTACCCCTTATTTTTAAGCTGTGTCCTCTGGTTCGGCACTCACCCATCAGCGGGAATATGTTTCCTGCCGCCAGAGTGTCCAATCCTTTAAGAACCTTATATGTCTCAATCAGATCCCCCCTCAGTCTTCTAAACTCACGGATATACAAGCTCAGTCGCTCAAATCTTTCAACATAAAATAGTCCCGCCATTCCAGGAATTGACCTCGTGAATCTACGCTCTCCTCATTGTCTCAGTAAAATCCTGCAGCCAATAAAAATATATTACCTCTACCAGATTTCACTCCTGCTTGTTCTGTGACATCATGCTGATCATATACAACAATTATCTCGAACAGATTTCACTCCGAATTGTTTCTGTAACTTCTGGCAGATTATAATCAGCTATTACCTCGTCTCGATTCCATTCTGCTTGTCCCTGTAAAAATCTGCAGACCAGAAACAACTATTACTGCTTCCTTATTTCACTCCTGTTTGACTCTGCAACATCGTTCTGATTGTCAACAACTATTACCTCTTCCAGATTTCACTCCTGCTTGTCGCTGCAACACCTGGAAGAGTTAGGGTGTAGGTTTGCTCACTGAGCTGCAGGTTTGATATCCAGACGTTTCATTACCTGGCTAGGTACAATCATCAGTGGCGACCTCCAAGTGAAGCGAAGCTGTTGTCTCCTGCTTTCTATTTGTATCTTTCTTCTGGATGGGGTTCCTGGGGTTTGTGGTGATGTCACTTCCTGTTTGTTTTCAGACGGATTGTTAGATGGTATCTAGATCGATTTGTTTGTTTATGGCGTTGTGGTTGGAGTGC
>NW_025201612.1:0-5060 GCF_004010195.1 Chiloscyllium plagiosum
CATTCCATCGTGGAATTGTCTGTGGAAGCCTGGGAGACACACCCATTACAATTTGAAAATATTGGTTCCCACTTTTGTTTTCAGTTCGGGGACGTATACAATATATTATAACCCGTCTAAAGGTTATTGAAATGTGGGAATTGACATCAAAGGCTATGATTTTATTTCTACCTATGGCTTTCTTGGTACACAATGAAGGTACAGAAAAATTCAACGGCGTCTTTGCACAATCCAAAACAATAAAATGCTTCTATTTCTTGGCCTGAATCTTCCTTAATCCTAGATGACTAACGACATTTAATTCGCAATACTTCCTCTCTTCATTCTATCGGCAACACAATCTGGACATACTCATTGGGTACTGTCAGGTACCTTCATCTTAAAGAGAAAAGACAATTTGGCATTTGTGGCATATAACGGACTATCCCAATCTAAAGACATACCATCTTGCATGAAAATTGATTCCGCCACATTTTCAAGACTTGCCAAGGAAGTTGTTTCTGGATTACTCGGTTGTCTGGTGTACATGGACGACCTGATGATCATTAATCACACAAGCAATGAACATTTTCAACATAAATCAGAATTGCTTGATTGAACGGGCAAGGCAGGTTTGTAAATTTGCAAGTCACATTCCTGGGCCATATCAATTTGTTGAACATTCGTTCTCTTTCTTCGGATTATATTCGCTTAGTCCTTACCCCCTCCCTCAGACTATCTTCTGCATCTAAGCTGACCTCGGAGTCAACAGTTCTGAGGAAGTGTCAGACGACATGAAATTTTAAACCTGATTTCTCTCCACAAATGCTGCCGGATCTGCTGAGCCTTTCCAGCAATATCTGTGCTTCTTGTTTCTGATTCACAGCATCCGCAGGTTTTTAAATCGATTTTTATTCCATAATACCATTGTCATCGATATTACTGATGCCTGCTTCATATCCCAGATTTATAAAGTACATGAAGCCTCCTCTTTGATATGAATATATTTCCAATCAGCCTCCTTCACAATTTGTGTCGACGGGTGGAATTATTTCGCAATTTCACAAACCTATATTTAAACACTGTCTCCAGGCCTGTCAAGTTCTGTTCATTCCAGCAATTTGTCCTCTGAGGCAGCAATTTTCACAACTCTGCAAGACAATTGCAACCACACAAAACAAACACTCTCCATATACACACACTGAAACAGACACTCAACTGAAAATCTGAATCTACTTCTCTGACATAAAGGTATTCAGTATCTCTACCTCATGCAGCATGGAGCCTCAGTGGTGAGCACTGCTGCCTCACAGCTAAAGGGACCAGACTCGATTCCAGCCTCGTTAGACTGTCTGTTTAGAGTTTGCACATTCTCCCTGGGTTTGTATAGATTTCCTCTAGGTGCTCCAATCTCCTACCACAACACGAAGATGTGCAGATCAGATTAATTTCCCATAGTGTTCGGGGATGTGTAGGTGAGGTGCATTAGGGGAAATGTAGATAATGAGGGTCGGGAAATGGGATTGAGTGGAATACCCTCCAGACGGTCGTTTTGGGCCAAATGACCTGTTTCCACAGTGCAGGGATTCGACGGAGGTTCGAGGCAATAAAACATTTCAATTGAACTTCAGTTCCAAGAAGCACATGTTGCAAACAATACAGCCTATTCGACTTTTGAAATAAGTACAATTAACACAAATGACCCCAACACATCATATTTGTTGAATGCCCAGTCCCTCAATCTAATATATATTGAGTAATATCATCCAAAAAACAGACATTCTCCAACAAGTGCATGAGGTTCAACTCCAGAGTATCCCCCAATCTGTAATGATTCACCGAACAGTAGAGGTTCTTCAATGATACAAACTATTCAGCAAAGAAACTGAAATTGAACCACCTTCACATCTACCTGACATGAATCTGTGATGTCTAAATTCCAACAATGGTATAATGTTCAACAGACATATGGCCGTCAACAAACCCAGTCCTCCGAACAGCTTGTGCATATCCAGACGTTATAAATAGTGCAGGCATGTCATCTAATGCAGAGATCAATCTTCCAATTGCGTTAGACCTGACAGCAGAAACTTGAATCAATCCCATTGTCTAAAGTATTGTTCAGGGTGACTTGCATACTGCCCAAGTCTGCACCAGTGCATTGTTGGGGAAAGATGACAATTACTTGACAAAGAACGTGACAAGATCAGTTTGTCCAATTGTTTCCCATTAGTAACATTTATAGGAGGTCTCAGCAAAACTGATGTGACGTACCATCCTCTCAACTATGCTCAATTTCTGCAGAACTTGCTGAAAGGAACAACTTCTGTTCCATTTGACTCATATGGATGAGCGAGATCAGGAAATGCACATACTATGGCTAACTACCCCTGACCTGGAGTGAGCTATTGAATAATCACAACATCGAAGAATCCAAATACATCTGAAATCAATTGCAGCCAGCGGGAAGTCTCAGGACTGTCAAAGCAGGAATCATACAAGATTGTTATGCTTGATAGGTATGTACACTTATCACATCTTGCCAATTCAGGTGTTCCTCAGCCCAATGTGCTCAGTCCAACCATACCAAGTGATGCATTGCATCTTAATAAATGTGGAATTATCACATTTGTCCACCTCGACCAATGATGTTCAAAGGTTGTACGTTATTAGTGAAACCTCAGAACCCAAATCAACCATGTCCGCGTGCTGAATGAGCTGCACAACTTCCAGATTAGAGGTGATCATTTTCAAATAAATTTCACACGACAAAAGTATACATTATCACACACTAGAAATGAATAATTTAATTCTCAATGAGTAATTAAAAACTTATTATACTTCACAATTATCTACACACATTACTGGCTACCGAAGCTGCTTCAAAGACAATTTCAGAATCAACCGGACTGTTTATATCTCTTCAATGACATGTAGACCACGCCCGGTAAGACAGGCAAATTTCCTTCGAAGAAGCATGTTCGCAAACTAGATGTTATTTTCAGCGGATTAAATAGTTACATGATATCCATCAAACTAGTTTAATTTTAATTAAATCTAAACTTAATTGTAGATTTTATCGAATTCAATTTGACGCTTTCCAAACTTACTTCAGATTTCTTTTTCATTGTGGATGAAGTATTAGGTGGGATAAATACCATTTGTACCCGAAAGTGACAACACAAGTGCATAAGGTGGTAAAGAAGGAAAATGCTGTGGTTTTTGACATCGGTATGATCCTTCACTGCGATAGTTGGCCAGTAATATTGTAAGCATGTTAAATTTGAGTCATAGTGGAGTATTGCGTGCAGTTCTGTTTGCAAATATAGGAAAGGATATGAAGTCATTGTAAAGCGTGCAAAAGTGGTTTACCTTGATATTTCATGGATCGGAATCCATTAGTTATCAGTAGAAGAGGGATGTACTTGGATTAATGACCTCAAGAGGGTTCAGAGGCCAAGGGCAAACCTGATAGAATTGCAAAATGGTGGGATGAATTAATAGGTTCGATCGTCAGAGCCTTTATCCCGGGGTGGAAATGTCACATTATGGGCTGCATAGCTTGATGTTAGTTGAGGGGGGGGGGGGGAGTAAAGAGTTTAAGGGGGATTTGCAACACAAAAATCTTTTTAAACAGCACGTGAACAGGGCCTGGAGTATGCTGCCAGGGTAAATGGATACGATAGAGGCACCTTAGAAGCATTCAGACAGATGCATGAAAAGCCAACGAATTGACAAATGGACCATGTGCAGACAAATGATGTATGTTTATTACGCACACAGTGGACTGAAGGGCCTTCATGCATTTTTGTACATTAGTGTGGAAATAGGCCATGATTCCCAACAACCCACACGAACCCTCCAAAGAGAAACCAACCCAGACCCATTTCCCTTCATTTAATCCTGACTAATGCACCTCCCACTACGGGTAATTTAGTATGGACAATTCAACTGGTCTGCCCATCTTTTGGATTTCGGGAGGACACCCTTGCAGGCTCAGGAAGAATGTGTAAACTCTACACAAATAGTCTCCCGAGACGGGAATTGAACCCAGCTGCCTGGCACTGTGACGTAGCAATGCTTACCCCTGACCCATCATGCCAGCCCAAGTTCTAAGCTTTATATTCTCCTGTGGAATAGGCCATGACTCTGTTGTTTTGTTTCAGAACTTACAAATTTTTGGGGGGAAAGAAATGACGAAACCTTTGATGAAACGGAGCTCTATGTTGACCAAAGAGGAATTATTGCCAAGTGACTACATGGTATTTTTAAAAAAACAAATGTTATGAAAAATGTGTTTGTGAAACTGGATTTTTGGATTGTCAAGTCTCATAAGGCACACTGTATGCATACTTCAATTCTGATGTGCATTAATGATACAGATGTAATGATGTATCCAATGCCATTTTCTCGATAAGAAGAATCTTATGAGACAAGTTCCCCTGTGACACAGATGATCACTGGACGTATCATATTTCACTTCACCCTTTAGTAGTTCCAGGAAAGAATCCTGCAAAGTTTATCTATTCCAGAAAATATTACTTTGTCCAGATATTTTTGTTGTGTTTTCATCCCTCACCACACATAATCACCAGCAACATTCTTCCTACCAGAGCCTTGTGCCCTTTTCTTGCCTTTGTTCTACTAGTTTCATCGTGCCTCTATTTCCACATTTAAAAAAGTGACATCTCAATCATTTTCCAGTTCTAATGGGGATTCATGAAGCTAAAATGCAAATTGATATACTTTATTCACAACATCACTGAAACGTAGTCTGCTGTTCCAAGATGCTGGCCAGTGTGCTGGACACCTTTGCAAGATGTTGTAATGTAAATTGTGTGACATGTATTACATGTTGAATAAATTATGTGCTATATTAAATATGATGTATGATACATAACTTCCGTGTGAGCTTAGGTTTCTGTGATTTCAGCGAGTAATATTGTGGTTTTCCACATTTCTGAAAAAATAATTGACTTGTAACGAGTTTTATCCTTTTGCAATCATTAATGACGTAAGGGGTGCTGTAACTTTAAGACAGTTGAAAGCTAGCAAAAAATAGAGAGGCACAGAGCCCAGAA
>NW_025201612.1:5078-5561 GCF_004010195.1 Chiloscyllium plagiosum
TTTACATTGGGCCCCAAGACATCACATTCTAATCAAATTTGAATTTGGTATTTTGACAATATCAAATCCATGAAGCGATCCAATGTTTTGGGGTATAAAACCAGGAGAACAAAAACTTGATCAGTTGAGAGAGAATTGCCAAAATACTAATAGATGTAGGCTGCTCATCAGAACTCTCTGAGAGTTACCTGTCTGGAGAAGGAGTTTGCACAGTAAAAGAAGATCGTCACTGACCCGGAGAGCAAACCGACAGAGGAAGATGCCAAGAGAAGATTCAACAGTGGCTGTTTTTTGAAATTTGAATTTTTCAGCAAACCTTAATCAGGTGTTTTACCATCCAGTATTGTAGAGAGGAAGGTAATTGATAGGGTTAGATAAATGAGTTGTGATCAGTTGTGAGTTAATATTCCCTGATAGACTTTAAACAAAGATGCTAATATTTACTTTAAATAGTGACTTTTGGGATAGTTCTTTGCATCTCAA
>NW_025201612.1:5651-7211 GCF_004010195.1 Chiloscyllium plagiosum
AGGCCTTTGGACCATCGAGGCTACTCTGCCAAAACTACGGTCTATTAACTCTTCCCACTTTTGAGCATGTGATCCATAGACATGGTTTTTCTGATGCTCATTCAAGAATCCTTTTTCTAAGAATTCTACAGTTGGTTTCTTCTCTACGAGGATGAATATTCCCCGACCATTCTCATTAACACCCCTCTTATCTCTCAAGTACTTTGCATTTCTTAGTACCACTTATGGATTTTATTTATATTTCTCTTAAATTGTTTTGCAAACCTCGATAAGAATAAACCATACTTTTGTTTTTAGTCTGCATGAAATTTATCTTGATGAATTTGCTTTCTGGGATATTGTGACAATTGTTGGTCAGGTAGTAGCAAAGCCATACTAGTTGCATCTTAAGCAGAATGAGAACTGAATCCCTCCGGTAATGATTGCTCATTCTTTTGGGGCAGGATTTAACTAAGATTTTAGGGGGGAGGTATCCCGAGGGATGAGTCATCAGGGGGAGATACAGAGTAAGATCGAGAAAAGACAGTCCGGAAATACATTAGGAGGTTCTAATAAGTAGAAAGCCAGTAACGGTGAAGCGGAATTGAAATTGTTAAGATTGACTGATGCATATTTTCAAGCAACGGGTCTGAAGAACAAGGACGAAAGATTTGATATCACAAGTTAAGAGACAGGGATTGAAGTCATTAATGTCACTAAAGGCAAGCAGAGGGATAGGTAGGTCAATTTTCCAGAATGTACAGGCTTCAAGCGATACAGAGAAGCAGTAAAAATCGGATAGCAAGTCATATTATTGATCAGTGATAAATTTCCACGAGTAAAGAATGATAAAACATGAGGAATTTCCTCAAGTGAAGTTATTCAATTAAAAGTAAGTAAAAACAAACTAAAAAGGAGCAATTACATCACTATGGAATGTACTATATATCCTCTATTACTCCGGTAAAAAGAATTGAGTATATATAAACATAGAAACATAGAAAAATACAGCGCAGTACAGGTCCTTTGGCCCTCGATGTTGCGCCGATCCAAGCCCACCTAACCTACACTAGCCCACTATCCTCCATATGCCTATCCAATGCCCGTTTAAATGCCCATAAAGAGGGAGAGTCCACCACTGCTACTGGCAGGGCATTCCATGAACACACGATTCGCTGAGTAATAAACCTGCCCCTAACATCTGTCCTATACCACCCCTTAATTTAAAGCTTTGCCCCCTCGTAATAGCTGACTCCATACGTGGAAAAAGGTTCTCATGGTCAACCCTATCTAAACCCCTAATCATCTTGTACACTTCTATCAAGTCACCCCGAAACCTTCTTTTCTCCAATGAAAACAGCCCAAAGTGCCTCAGCCTTTCCTCTTACGATCTTCAGACCATACCAGGCAACATCCTGGTAAACTTCCTTTGCACCCGTTCCAGTGCCTCCACATCCTTCCTATAGTACGGCGACCAGAACTGCACACAATACTCCAGATGCGGCCGCACCAAAGACTTATACAACTGCACCTTAATCTCAGAACTATGGAACTCAATTCCTCTACCAATAAAAACCAGTA
>NW_025201613.1:0-7211 GCF_004010195.1 Chiloscyllium plagiosum
ACATATAATTCAGAAATATTATTTGGGATCGAGTTTTGTGGGAACTCCAGAGAAACATTTTGTTTTATTATTTCTGCTAATCTTCTGGTGACAGTATACCAGCAGATCTGGAAAAACTGCATGGCAATTCTACCCCATTGCCTGCAATTTTATGAAAGATATATAAAGGTAGCATTGATGATTACTTTTTGATCGTTACCAATCCCTCTATCTCGTTTGATCAGGAGACCTACCTAATAGCCTCCCTAGATATTTAGTTTTTATGTGTGACAACCAAAAATCCTGGACCTATATGGACAAAATGTGTGATGGAAGAAATCATTGCGGAGACTGTTCAGATGAATCAGGTAATCAAATACTTTTAATGTTCATGCACAATATAATTTTACTACAATTTATGTGGGACCTGGATGTGGGACTAATCCATGTTGGTAATCCATGTAATGGTAACAAGACTCTCTGAATTGATTTATTTTACCATCCTATACTTCCATAAATCTTTCTAGGAGGTATTTCTCTGCCTGGTATCTTAACAAATGAGTACCAACTTAACAGATCTCTCAACTAGCTCTTCCAGAAAGTCAGCTTATTAGTCCGCTCCCTTTCAAAAATGAATTTGAGCACGGATGGAGCTCATTAAGATTTGTAAGGAAATTCGTGTTGAAGCCCACTCACATACGTCAAATAGACTATTGCTGAAAATAACCAAATTACAGAATTGTTACAGTGCAGGAGGCCATTCAGTCTACTGTTTCCGTACTGGCTCGTCAAATGAGCATTTCATTTAGTGCCATTCTCATGTAACCCTGCACATTGTACTTTTCAAATACCCATCTAATTCCCTTAATACCTCAGTCAAACCTTCCCCCACCACACTCTCATGCAGTGCATTTCAAATCCTAACCACTTATGTGTAAATGATATTCCTCGTGTCACTTTTATTTATTAGTTACTTTAAATCTGAACTCTCTCATTCCTGATCCTTTCATAAGTGTAATCAGTCTCCTCCTATTTACCCGATCTATAAGACCATAAAGTCTGCTTAGGATTTTGAACACCTATGTCTTTTCAACCTCCCTTCTCCGAAGAAAACAACTCCAACTTCTCTAGCGTATCTTCATTTCTGAAATTTATCATCCCTGGAACCATTCGCCTAAATGCCTTCTGTATGCTCTTCAACGACTTCATCTCCTTCCTGAAGTACAATATACAATGCTTTAGCCGAGGTCAAACAAGTGTCTTATATGCCAACATTCAAAGGGAACAATAATTTTATATTATGTGGCAAATGGATTGGATTCTGATTGGGCTAACTATGATCTGATCCATTCTCTATGGAAACACCTTGACCAAAATTTGTGTTTGAATTCATAAAAGCCAAGTTGACTCCAATTGATCACCACATTCCATTAGGGAGTGTGTCAAGGAACAGCATCCCACAAGCTGATGAATCAATCTAAAAGCACATGGAACTGTACAAATTCCAGTGCACATACTGACAACTGAAGGTGGACTTGTGGTCGATAGCAATAGAACCCCTTAACGTTTCTCGCAAATACCACATCCAGAATGAGAGTTTGTTTGCTCCATTTCAAGGGTGAATTTGAGCACAGGATGGATCTTATTAGAGTAAGAAAATTCTTATATACAGTTGCAGATTTAAATATAGCAAATATTTCATTTTGACAGCAGACATCAAAGCTATGTCATGACATAATGACTACCTCGATCAGATCATTGCCTATTACCTATCAAACTCAGGAAAGGGCCTAAATCTGCCACTTTCAGTCTGCTTCTGATTGTCCTGGATGGATAACAAGTCTCAAAAGTTAGAGCCACAGATAAAACTAGATGTTTCATGCTGCTACTAAGTAGTAGCAACATGAATGGTGGTCGCCAATGACAGAATGCTGCTTTCTTGCTGAAAAGACATTCTGCCTAATACACGGATGAGAATCTGTTACATGAATGTTAGTGCCAGTGTGATACCAGGTATTTAGGCTGTGTTGCAGTGCTTGGTGGATCACATTGAACTGCACATCCATTAGGCAGCTTGTAATAGGCAGAATACTGACCATAGTCAAGAGTGTGGTGCTGGAAAAGCACAGCAGGTCAGGCAGCATCTGAGAAGCAGCCCGACCTGCTGTGCTTTTCCAACAACTCACTCTCGACTCTAAGCTCCAGCATCTGCAGTTCTCACTTTCGCCTAGGATACTGACCATCCTCAACCAGATTTTAAAACTCAGAATAATAATCAACATCAGATATTATTTTACGATTGGTCAGCACCTCAATCCCAAATGTAGCAAGAGTTACACTACCAACCAATTCAAAATTATCAGAGACAAGAGTGGGATGCTGGAAAAGCAGGTCAAGTAGTATCCGAGGACCAGGAGAATCGGCAGCTTCTGAGAAGAATCCTACCTTGGATGTTGCCTGACCTGCTGTGCCTTTCCAGTACCACACTTTCGACTCTGATCTCCCCCATCTGCAATCCTCACTTTCTCCTAATTCGAAATTATCAGTCAGGCTTTCAATATAGCTCACTATGCTTGCTAGAAAGTATAAATATTTATGTGCATGGCACCTAAGAGAAAGATATTAGTCCAAGTATTGCACATCTTCAATTAAACAAAATCTTAGAGACGCTGTTACTTGGACACGAGTGGCTAGAAAATTAGAAGCTTTTAAGTATGTGTCACAGCATTCCCAGTAGATTTCTGCAATATTAACAAGTCAGCCAGTTGGATCTCATAGGAGTTCCCAGATTGGGGCTGTTAATGTGGTCCAATCAGGGAGCCCTGGCTGACAGATAAGGCAAGAGTGAGATACTGCCACTGCTGACTCTGTATGAGGCAGTACTAAAGTCAAGGACTGTTCATGTGTAAATAAAGAGGGCCTTGGTGACAGGATACCAGTCTCTGCAAATTTATTAACCAACCCTGAAAACCACCAAACACTCCTATAATCTCAGTAAGCATCACTAGAAATCATTATACAATTAGCTTAAAAATAATAGATAATTCAATTAAATAGCACTTGTGGGAGGGGAATCATCTTGCTGAATTGTGTTCAACTGCACATGTTGATGATGTGGCCTGAAACACTGAAAGATAAAACAGCAGTGTTGGTGACAAAACAGTATTAAACTTTAAAGTTTTCATGAAAACAATATATGACATAGGCCGGATATCTGCACACATCTTGGGAACACCATTCTAGTGGCTCAACAGCACCCATAGCACTGAAAGACCAGGCACTACAGAGATGTATTTCAGGCCCAAAGTCTGCTCAGTAAATAATTGTAAAAGGTTAGAAGCAGGAGCTGCAAAGCTTGAGTCAATAAAAGCAAATTAACCTAGGCAGCAAGAACATCCATGCCAGGGATAATAGTACTCAAGCCAGGAGCCCACCAGGACAAAAAGATAAAAACAAAATTCCATGCATGCTGGAATTCTGAAATTAAATAGAAAATGCTGGAGAAACTCAGCAGGTCTGGTGTCTGTGGAATGAGAATGTTTTGAAATGTTAACTGTTTCTATCTCCACAGATGCTGCCAGATCTGCAGGGTTTGTGCAAAAATTTCTGTTTTATTACAGCTTTTTCTTTTGACTAACTATGGGGAAGGCAACAAATATTAATGAATATCACAGAACAATGGATTTAAATATTCTGTAATTTGAACATTTAAAAAGTCAACTTGTTAACTTGTTTTGAAGAATTGCTGTGCCCTGCCTGTACTGGATGGAAATGTGTTACTGTCTTCTTCAATGACTGTGACTGCATACCGAAGAGTCGCTGCAGAGACAACTTTCAGGACTGCACTGATATGAGCGATGAAAAGAACTGTACAAAGTGACATCTGAATGAATTTCTATCCTTAACCTTGGAATTTTCTGCTACAACTATTTCTACAATTTTTTTAAAAAAAACTTTAAAAGGGTAAAATGCACACATCTTATTATGTTAGGTTCGATGCTATATTAACTGTATTGTAAAAATAATACGATTTCTAACACTAATTACTAGTACAGCCCTATGCAGCAAATTGTTTTATTTAACTGCTGACCAATTTTGTTCATACCCAGATTAAAATTTTACATTTTGTAGTTGTTGCACCATATTCCAATAAGGACTTTGAAAGAAGCCATGACAGAATGGAATAGAACATTAAGATAATCAAAGTAGATGAACATGGGAGACTTGAGAATGAGATCACTTTATTTTTCTGAATTCCAGACTATCTATTCAAAGGCGCATCATAGCACAACCCTTTGCAGGAATTAATCTTGTGAACCATCATTGTACTGCTTTCAATGCATGTATACTCTTCCTTAGAGGAGATTAAAACTGCACATTACTCCAGATGTAGTCTAAGCAAAGTCCTATACAAATGTAGCAAGACTTTGCTACTCTTATGTAATTTTGCAAAAAAAAAATCAATTGCCTTTCTTCTTGCTTCTGAGGTCACCCAAATCTCCCTGAAATCAACATTTAAAAGTTCCTCATTTGAAAATATCCCTTTCTTCCTCTTGCTGATTAAATGACAAGAAACTGGCTGCTTAGTGACATTGTGCTTGGTCTAAAACTTTTCAGACCCTGTCAAATTAATGCACTGAATCCTCTTCTCATCAACCTGTCTCAAATTTCACATGTAAATAAAGATTTTGGGGAAAAAAAAACACCACGTTTGTTACTTTTTTTTGGATCAAGCTGGAAGTCTGCCCTGTGGCTGATTCAAAACAGTTGCAGTTTGAAATTTATTATTTATATTTTCAATATCATGAGATAGCAGTTTTCCTGGTTTAGTTAACTACTCAGCAGCAGTTGGCCAGCTAGGAGTCAAGTCCGGCACTAGGAGGACAAAGGCAGCAAAGGCACGGACACAGTATTAGCTACACATTATCCACATATTCCTTCAAATTTTCCGGATTAGACTGCTTCATCATTGCTTGGTTAAAATCCTCAATATCCTAAAAGCATTACAGGAGCACCTTCAAGTCAACTGCATCAGTCAAAAGGGCTACATTTACAAGAGGAATGCAAACATTAGAATTATGAGCATAAGTAGGCGATTCCGCCCTTCATCTGCTCCTCACAGATAATCTGTTTGCGTTCCAAATTCCTCTTTCCCACCTACCCCTGATAATCCTTGATTTATTTGATGTGCAAGAATATATCTAGCCCGCCTTTTAAATTTTCAATGATGCGCCTCCTGAGGCAAAGTTCCAAAGTCATACAAGTCTGAGAAAAAGTTTCCTCTCATGACTGACCTAAAATACCTAATTTTAAAACTGTGCTCTCTTGTTCTAAACTCACCCAGAAGAGTAAACATCTTTTCCAGATCCATATTGTCAAGATTATCAATCAAGTCAATTCTAGTGAAAACAAGCCCAGTCTATTCAATCTTTCTTTTTAAGATAACCCACTTATTACAGATTTCAATCACATAAAGCTTGTCTGAGCTGTTGCCAATGTATTTAAATCCTTCTCTAAATAAGATGGCCAAACGTGCACTCCGTCTTTGTGATATGGTCTCACAAATGCCCAGTATAACTGAAGCATAGCATTCTTACATTCAAGTTCAATTTCTCTCAGAATAAAGGATAGCATTCCATTAGGTTTCTTAATCACTTACTATACCAACTGACTTTTGTGACTCATTTTAGAAGACTAAATCCCTCTGCACCTCAGAATTGCAGTTCTTGACTGTTTAAATAATGCTGCTTTTTAAATTCCTCCTACCAAAATATTTGCTGCTTTCTCGCCTGAAGGACTCTTTCCAGAGTGTAAAAAACTTTTTTGGAAAATTAACAGCATTGATCTATTAACTCACTAGCCACCTATTTTAAGTCCCGGAGGATGGATTTTATCAGGACCAAGATTTATCAGTCCATGGGGTTATTGATAGGATTATCAGTCCTATTCTAAAAGATGATCTTATAGCAAAGCATTTCTAAAATACATAACATGATCAAGCAGAGTTAGCATGGCTTCGTGAAGGGAAACTCATCCCTATCAAATTTACCAGAATTCTCAGAACAGGAAACAAGCAGGATAGATAAAAGGGAAGCAGTGGATGCAATATATTTGGATTTTCAAATGATGTCTGATAATGCACCATGCATTAGATGACTCAAGATAAAAGCCCACAATGTTGGACGCATTTTTAGCTTGGATAGAGGACTGCCTAAGCACATAAGGACCAAAAGCAGAAATATGCAATTCAGCCCTTGCAGCCTGTTACACCATTTCATACAATCATTGCTGATCTCATTAGAGCCTCAACTCCACTTTTTTGATTAGGTTAGATTCCCTACAGTATGGAAAGAGGCCCTTCAGCCCAACAAGTCCATACCAACCCTCCAAAGAGTAACCCACCCAGACCCATTCCCCTACCCTGTATTTACCCTTGACTAATGCACCTAACACTACGGGCAGCTGTGCTAACCACTGAGCCACAGTGCCACCCTGCAAATGTGGAGGTGGGGTTGGGGAAAAATGCAGCAATTCCTGGATTTTGAAGATTTAGTTCAGTTGGCTGGACAGCTAGTTGGCTCATTACCAACAGCTTGGGTTCAATTCCTGCAGTGGTTGAAGCTAACCCTTTTCAATCTTTCCCCTCGCCTGAGGTGTACTGACTGTCAAGTTAAACCAAGACCAATCACCTCTTTCAAATGGGAGAGAAACACTACAGTGACTTGACTTTTACCTCCTGGGGCAGCCTGACTGTGTGACCAAATTTCTGTGGATCAAGAATCAGCCTGATCACTCACACAAAGGCAGATAGTCTCCGAGTGAAAGTCACTTGCAAACTAAGAGCTGAAGATCAAAGTTGACTCTGTATCTCGCTCGGGATGTCATTGGCCATCAGTTTGACAGTCTCAGTGGAGTCTCTATGGTGAGCGGGATTGTGGGACTGTGGTGTTAGGTTGATGAGGAAGCAGAGAAAAACAGAAATTCAAAGCTAAACATTACTTTTGAAAAGAAGACATGGCTGCAGAAACAGCACATCAAGGAGAATTGCCTGAAAGATGCCAGCAATAGATTAGATTACCTACAGTGTTGAAACATGCCCATCGGCCCAACAAGTCCACACCGACCCTCCGAAGAGCAACCCACCCAGACCCATTCCCCGACATTCACCCCTGACTAATGCACCTAACCTACACATCCCAAACTCCACTAAGAAGGTTTGGTTCCAGAGAGAA
>NW_025201614.1:0-7211 GCF_004010195.1 Chiloscyllium plagiosum
CTGCGCTTTTCCAGCAACACATTTCCAGCTACTGCCCTTATACTTCTATAGGGATTTGCTCAATCCTAGCTGTCCATACTTTATATATGCCTCCTTGTTTTTCTTGAAGAGAGCCTCAATTTCTGTAGTTATCCAGCATTCTCTACACTTACCAACTTTACCTTCACACTGAAAGGAACATACTGTCTCTGAACTCTCAATATCACATTTTTAAAGACCACCCACTTCCCAATTATCCCTTCACCTCCAAGTAGTCTCCCCCAAACAACTTTTGAAAGTTCACGTTTAATGCCATCAAAATTGGCCTTGGTCCAATTTAGTGCCTCCTCACTCATACCTCCGCAACGTGCCCTGCTTTATTTCCCAAAAGAAGGTCAAGTATTGCTCCTTCTCTAGTGGGTACAACCACATGTTGAATAAGAAGGTTTTCTTGTACACACTTAAAGTCCTCCCCATCCAAACCCTCAGCACTATAACAGTTCCAGTCTATGTTTGGAAAGTTCAAATGCCCTAACATTACAATCAGACTTGCCTGCATTTAGTACGTGCCCTGCTTTATTTCCTAAAAGAAGGTCAAGTATTGCTCCTTCTCTAGTGGGCACAACCACATGTTGAATAAGAAGGTTTTCTTGTACACACTTAAACGTCCTCCCCATCCAAACCCTCAGCACTATAACAGTTCCAGTCTATGTTTGGAAAGTTCAAATGCCCTAACATTACAATCAGACTTGCCTGCATTTAGTCAAGATGTCACCTTGGTAAAGGAATTGAAGCCAGCCTTAGTAATATTGCCTGGAGATTGTTAAGGAGCAGACTGGCATTTAATTGCATGCCAGGTCTTCAAAAAGCAATGGTGTACCATTTAGGTCACTAACAGTTTGTTTGATTACTTCTTTAACAATGAGCTGCTGAATAAACAAATCGATATTGAGAATTTCCAGCAGAATCTAAAAGCCATGCAGACCTTGCACTATGTGCTTGCTGCCAAAGGTATGAAGAACATATTGAAGGACATCAGGAGATTACCTTAAACATTTTGTGAAGATTTCAGTCATACTCAATAAATATTTATACTGAAATTCTCTCCATGGGCTTAACCTCAGATAGCGAGTATTGTGTTGTCCTACTTTATTGAACCCCTTAGTGGAGTCACCAATGGATAGAGTACTTTACTCTGGCATCTTGCTGCAGGGTCTCTTTGGTCAGTTGGAAGAATGGGAGGAGGGCATGAGGCCAGACATAGCATCACCAGCTGCTTCAGGGAAGGAGGAGGATGGCAAGGTGGACTGTAAATCTCCTCGGGGTACAGGACATCCTTCTCTGTACCAGCTCTCCCAGCACCCAAAGTCCCACATGCGAGAATCTATTGAACATCTCCATGGGACCATGAACCAGCCTGCAGTGTGCCAGCCAGAAATCTCAAACCTTCACTTTTTGTTGGGGGGGGAAGCTCATACAGTCTGCTCCACAACCATTGCATTGATCAGTACTTGAGTACTAAACCTTCAGAAGTCTGTTTTAACACATCCAGACAAGTCCAAGTTATAGTAAATCACCAATTAGGGACAAAATTGTAAGCTAAAGCTAGACTTTCAAACAGACTTTTCTTAATAGCACAGCATTTCTTTCACTCTTTGACCTAAATACACTTACCCATTTTCTAAGAACTTTTACTAGGTTGCAAATAATTTATATTTCTTTGTATCTCATATGCAACACAGATCAAAAAGACCACGAAGGGATATATCATCAGTGAAAAGCAGAAGTACAGTGAAAGGAAGTTATCAAAACTCATGGACTGATCACAAAAGTCCTCAGCAGTGAGCAGGTAAAGCCAATTCTGGTTCACAAGGTTCAGTAAAGTCAGAATTTGAGATGTACACTCCATGGTATACATTACAACTGGCCATAGAATAAGGTCCACCAAAAATTAACAATTCCCTTTGTCAAGACCTCATTGAAGTGAGAAGCAATGAAAGGGCACAAAACTTCCCGGAACAGAATGGCCTGGTTTGTCTTTCTTACTGAATGTAATAACAGAATACATGCACTTTCTAATTCAATTTAACTAGGCCTAATCATTAACACAACAAATTTTTAATGTATGTCACATATATTTTGACATCACCATTCATCAAGTCACTCTTGCTGCAGTACCCTTCTTTGAATCAATAGATTTTTGTGAGGTATAACTCTCACTCTATTGCAGAAGATCCTCATATCTTCATTTCTAAGTTATTGCTTCTGAAAAGGTTAATGTTGAAGATTGCATTAAGCTTCACTCATTCTGATGGAAGCATATTGTCATGAGTGGTGAAATTGGGAGATCAGTTCTGGATCTCAAAAGGGGACAGATGTGCTATCTATATCTCACAATAGTCTTAATAACAATATCTAACTAGATAAAGCCAGTTAGAGTCATAGAGATGTACAGCACGGAACAGACCCATCAGTCCAACTCGTCCATGCTGACCAGATATCCCAACCCAATCTAGTCCCACCTGCCAGCACCCGGCCCATATCCCTCCAAACCCTTCCTATTCATAAAAACACCCAGATGTCTTTTAAATGTTGCAATTATACCAGCCTCCACCACTTCCTCTGGCAGCTCATTCCATACACATACCACGCTCTGCGTGAAAAGGTTGCCCCTTAGGTCTCTTTTATGTCTTTCTCCCCTCACCCTAAACCTATGCCCACTAGTTCTGGACTCCCCCAACACAGGGAAAAGACTTTGTCTATTTATTCTATCCATACCCCTCATGATTTTGTAAAACTCTATAAGGTCACCCCTCTGCTTCTGACACTCCAGGGAAAACAGCCCCAGCCTATTCAACCTCTCTCTATAGTCAAATCCTCCAATCCCGGCAACATCCTTGTAAATCTTTCAGAATATCCTTCTGATAGGAAGGAGACCAGAATTGCACACAATATTCCAAAGTCTCATTGCTATCATCCAAGAAACTGCATTGTGTTAATTCTTCTTATGAAGGCTCATTAGTGATTGTTCCTCCACTTCTGTAAATTAAATAGGCCATTAGACCCAATCAAGGAAAGACAAAAATCATCTTTCTATCCACAAATACAATATATACCTATGCTTACAACATCACTTATGTACTGTTTGGGAAATTCGCTTTGACTTTCGTGGGCAACACCATGAACAACCCATGTTTTGAGGTGTTTGCATGAGGTAGAGATCATCACACACCGATAAGACTTGTTTTGACTCACGGTTTTGGAAACTTACCTTCCTCCTTTTCAAAGGTGACATAAGCAATACCAGGGTCACTGGTTGGATAGCAAACAAATTCCACCTCTCCACCACCATGCTTTGGTCTCAAAAAGTGAATGGTGAGTTTGTCAATCATTACAGTGGTTGGAAGAACATCTTCAGGAAAGCCTGATACAGCGATGGTCCTCTCTGCCAAATTTGATTCCATTCCCTCGGGCACTGCAAAGATACAAAAAGCCCGTATTTCAATGTTACATGTAAAGCTGGTCATTTCAGGGTTCACCTCCACTCAATTAACAACTGCTGCAAAAACACACACCACTTTCACTTAAACCCCATTCATTAGTGTTTTGCAGTAGTCAGATTTGAGGCCAAAACTGACTATAGGAAAGAAAAATGTTAGATACTTCTCGACCATGATTTGAATAGATACGTTATGCCTGTACGGTTTGCATTACGATATTATTCAGAAATATGGTCAAATCTCTTAAATGTCCTGACAATTTTCTTGGCACTTACGCTGGGCAGTAAGGTATGGATACATTAGATCAATTCTGAAGGCAATCTCATAAATGACAAGCAGATAACCACTCCCTAGGCCTGGTTCACAATCTTTGTTCAAGGTCAATCAGGATGATAATGCACAAACGTATTCCTGATTAACTTCCAATTGAATTTGGAACCTCATATCATTATCACTATTTATTTCCAAGTCAATAAATACCATCAATTCCAACCACACCTCACTCCGCCAAATACCTCATTCCCAGTGAATCAGAAATTTGCATCTTTTTAGCTCCAGACCTTTCCAATGCTCTGTTCATTGGTGAATGCTCTGAAACAACCTTGATTCATATTGTCAGAAGTCACATGACACCAGCTATTAATACAACAGGTTTATTTGAAATCACGAGCTTTCAGAGTGCTGATCTTTTGTCAAGTGAAACCTGTTGGACTAGAACCTGGCGTCATTTGACTTCTGACTTTGTCAATCCCAGTCCAACACCGGCACCTCCACCTCCACCTCCATAAACAGCCACAAAACACGCTCAACTGATCACTTCCAAACTCTATTGCCTCCTTGTTCCCCAGTGCACAAAATGTTAAAACCATCATACATATCTTCAAATTCTTCCATCATGAGCTGCCAGAAGATGTGGTGGAGGCTGGTACAACTGCAACATTTAAGAGACATTTGGATGGGTATATGAATAGGAAGGGTTTTGAGGGATATGGGCCGAGTGCTGGCAGGTGGAACTAGATTGGGTTGGGATATCTGGTCGGCATGGACGGGCTGGACCGAAGGGTCTGTTTCCATGCTGTACATCTCCATGACTCTATGACTCTATCTAATCAATACATGACATTGAAACCTTAAATCTAATTTTGGACAATGTACATTTAGACAATAGACAATAGGTGCAGGAGTAGGCCATTCTGCCCTTCAAGCCTGCACCACCATTCAATATGATCATGGCTGATCATCCTGCCTTATCCCCATAACTCTTGATTCCACAATCCTTGAGAGTTCTATCCAACTCTTTCTTAAATGAGTCCAGAAACTGGGCCTCCACTGCCCTCTGGGGCAGAGCATTCCACACAGCCACCACTCTCTGGGTGAAGATGTTTCTCCTCATCTCTGTCCTAAATGGTCTACCCCGTACGTATAAGCTGTGTCCTCTGGTTCGGCACTCACCCATCAGCGGAAACATGTTTCCTGCCTCCAGAGTGTCCAATCCTTTAATAATCTTATATGTCTCAATCATATCCCCTCTCAACCTTCTAAACTCAAGGGTGTACAAGCCTTGTCAATTCCCATCAATGACAGAACATTCAGTTATCTTACCCATATTCTGGAATTCCCTCCCTAAAGACCTTAAAACCTCTCTTTGACAGTGCTTTGGCCACTTCTACAAAAGTCCCTCCTAATTCTTCTTAACTACAAGCTCAATTTATTTGTGTGCGGTTTGAAGTGTTTTGCCACATTAAGAAAACTATATCCACGCAAATTATCACCTCAATTTCAGCTGAAAAAAAATTTGAAAAGTCAGATAAAGTCAAAGAGTCTTAGAGAAGTACAGCACGGAAACAGACCCTTCAGTCCAACTTGCCCCTGCCAACCAGATATCCCAAACATTTTAGTTCCACCTGTGAGCACCCAGCTGATATCCCTCCAAACCCTTCCTATTCATATACCCATCCAGATGCCTTTTAAATGTTACAATTGTGCTAGCCTCCACCACTTCCTCTGGCAGCCCATTCCAGACGCGCACTACCCTCTGCATGAAAACGCTACCCCTTAGGTCTCATTTATATCTTTCCCCTCTCACCCTAAACCTATGCCCTCTAGTTCTGGACTCCCCCACCCAAGGAACAGACTTTGTCTAATAACCCTATCCATGCTCTTCATGATTTTATAAACCACTCTAAGGTCAACCCCTTAGCCTCTGATATTCCAGGGAAAGCAGCCCTAGCCTATTCAACTTCTCCCTATAACTCAAATCCTCCAACCCTGGCAACATCCTTGTAAATCTTTTCTGAATTCTTTTCAAGTTTCACAACATCCTTCCAATAGGAAGGAGTCCAGAATTGCACGCAGTATTCCAAAAGTGTCTTAACCAATGTTCTGTACTGCTGCAACATGACCTCCCAACTTCTGTACTCAATACTTTGACCAATAAAGGAAAGCATACCAAACGCCTTCTTCACTGTCTTATTTACCCGTGACTCCACTTTCAAGGAGCCACGAACCTGCACTCCAAAGGTCCCTTTGTTCAGTAACACCCCCTAGGACTTTACCATTAAATGTGCAAGTCCTGCGAAAAGTTGCTTTCCCAAAATGCAGCACCTCACATTTATCTAAATTAAACTCCATCTGCCACTTCTCAGCCTATTTGGCCCATCTGATCAAGATCCCATTGTAATCTGAGGTAACCTTCTTCGCTGTCCACTACACCTCCAATTTTGGTGTCATCTGCAAACTTACTAACTATACCTTTTATACTCACATCCAAATAATTTATATAAATCATGAAAAGCAGTGGACCCACCACCGCTCCTTGTGGCACTCCACTGGTTACAGGCCTCCAGTCTGAAAAACAAGCCTCCACCACCACCCTCTGTCTTCTACCTTTGAGCCAGTTCTCCAAATGGCTAGTTCTCCCTGTATTCCATGAGATCTAACCTTGCTAATCAGTCTCCCATGAGGAACCTCGTCGAATGCCTTACTGGAGTCCACACAGATCACCCAAGGAAGTCTGTTCCTGAAGAAGGGCTAATGCCCGAAACGTCGATTCTCCTGTTCCCTAGATGCTGCCTGACCTGCTGCGCTTTTCCAGCAACACATTTCCATCTCTGATCTCCAGCATCTGCAGACCTCACTTTCTCCTCCACACAGATCACATCTACCGCTCTGGTCTCATCAATCCTCTTTGTTACTTCTTCAAAAAACTCAATCAGGTTTGTGAGACATGATGTTCCATGCATAAAGCCATGTTGATTATCTCCAATTAGTCTTTGCCTTTCAAATACATGCACATCATGTCCCTCAGGATTCCCTCCAACAACTTGCCCACCACTGACATCAGCCTCACTGGTCTATAGTTCCCTGACTTGTCTTTACCACCCTTCTTAAATAATGGCACCACGTTAGCCAACCTCCAGTCTTCCGGCACCTCACCTGTGACTATTGATGATACAAATATCTCAGTTAGAGACCCAGCAATCACTTCGCTAGCTTCCCACAGTGTTCTAGGTACACCTTATCAGATGATACAAATATCTCAGTAAGAGACCCAGCAATCACTTCGCTAGCTTCCCACAGAGTTCTAGGTACACCTTATCAGGTCCTAAGGATTTATCCACTTTTATGTGTTTCAAGGCATCCAGCACTTCCTCCTCTGTAATATGGGCATTTTTCAAGATGTCATCATCTATTTCCCTGCTTTCTATATCTTCCATGTCCTTTTCCTCAGTA
>NW_025201615.1:0-859 GCF_004010195.1 Chiloscyllium plagiosum
CATGAGCTCCTCCCACTTACTGTCTATGGGGGGAATGGAGACAGAGCAGGTGGGAGCGGGGTTCGGGATATAGAGACTGCCTTTCAAATGGAACTTACCTGTGTGGGTAATATTAACAAGACTCAATACACAGTCACTAACAGAAACCTGATGTACTTGAAGTTTATCCAGAATATTAACACTCATAACTGGGTGATACAGATCCCAATGTACAGAGTTAGGTCCTGGATATTAATAATGGCTTTGTGTATGAGAAATCACGTCTCATGAACTTGAGTCAATTTTTTTGAAGTAACAAAGAGGATTGATGAGGGCAAAGCGGTGGAAATGATCTACATGGACTTCAGGAAGACGTTCAACAAGGTTCCCCATGGGAGACTGGTTAGCAAGGTTGATCTCATGGAATACAGAGAGAACTAGCCATTTGGATACAAAACTCTTCAGGAAGACGTTCAACAAGGTCCCCCATGGGAGACTGGTTAAACTCCATCTGCCAAGGTTGATCTCATGGAATACAGAGAGAACTAGCCATTTGGATACAAAACTGGCTCAAAGGTAGAAGACAGATGGTGGTGGTGGAAGGTTGCTTTTCAGATTGGAGACCTGTGACCAGTGGGGTGTCACAAAGGATCGGTGCTGGATCCACTCATTTTCATAATTTATTTAAATAATTTGGATGTGAATATAGGAAGGATTGTTAGTAAGATGACACCAAAATTGGAGGTGTAGTGGACGGTGAAGAGGATTACCTCAGATTACAACAGGATCTTGATCAGATGGTTGAATGTGCTGAGGACTGGCAGATGGAGTTTAATTTAGATAAATGTGAGGTGCTGCATTTTGGGAAAGCAAATATTAG
>NW_025201615.1:1109-2970 GCF_004010195.1 Chiloscyllium plagiosum
TAAATATACAAGGTCTTTTCCCTGCGGTGGGGAGGAGGCACGATGGGAGGTGGGAGACAGAGGGGGGAGAACGAGAGGGGAGGGTGACCGTTATTTTGTAGATCTACAACACAACCCTGTTCCTGTTTTCTCCGCATCCACTTCAATCCCTCTGAAGGGCTCAGACCAAGTGTACAGTCCCTGGAAAGTAGAGTTTCAGGGTGATCAAGTGCTGAAGGTTGCATTTGGGACGCTGACCTTTATTGGTCTGTGCACTTATCAATAAATGGACCTGGGTTCAATTCCACTGTCCTGGGTTCATGTCTGTGGCCACAGGCGCGCCTGTCACTGACCCTGACTAGTGGATCCCCTGTCACTACAGCTCTGCCATTCTCCTTCCTGCAGTTCTGTGCAGCGGAGCTATCTGTGGTGTCATGTCATCATCTGATTTCCACTGAGAGTCCACCCCCTTATAGAATCCCAAGCGGTGCACAATATCTGTTTGAGAAGCGGAGCGATCAGTGGAAAGTCCTGCACTTTCTTCCTGAACCTCTTACTTGATCTGATGGTCACCCATTCCCTTTCTGCCTATGTAACCCTCACCTGCAGTGTGACTAACTCACTAAACGTGCTCTCCATAACATTCTCAGTATTGCTCCACAGTGAGTCCACTCTCAGCTGCAGCTCTGAAAAGCAGTTTCCCAGTAGTTGCAAATGGACACTCTTCCTGCACACATTGCCGTCACGGACACAGTAAGCATCCCTTATTTCCCATATTGTGCAAGAGGAGCACACCACTGGTCTGAGGTCTCCGATCACAATGTCTCTCTCGTTTCAGTTAGTTACTCCCATTAGGAGAATTTAAATGAGTTAGTAACCTTCCTTCTCTTCAAACATTTCCATTATAATCAAAAGTCCCGATCTTTACTTAAGCTGATATTTTATACTTTAAAAACTGTTTTTTAAAAAAACTCAGCAGGTATCGCTTACAACTTGGCTGTTCCCATTGGGACCATATGAATTTCTGAATGGCCTGCACTAAAACTGAAGCTGTAGTTCACATTCTCCCTGTCTCCCCTCGCTCTGTTTACAACCAACTCCAAAACACTCTCATTGAGCCAGTCAGCACCCACAGTGCAGCCCTATCATTTCCATTGTCTACTCCCACCTACACTGCCCCAACCTCCAATGCATCTCAATGGGAGCTCAGGAACAGCATCTCATCTCTCAATTCAGCCCTTTGTAATCCCAGAGTCAACAAGGACTTCAGCAGTTTCTGAATGAACAGACAGTTGTCAGAACCTGGAACATTCCACCTGAAATGGTGCTGGAATTTGAGTCGACAAGGAATTTTAATGAGAAGTTTGCAGGAATTGAAAATAAGGAGTTTACAGATTAACATCATGAAGTGGGTGATTGGGTCTAAATCTGACAGTTCCTATAAAGAGAAGAGGTGTAATTTGGATAAATCTCTGCTCTCTCTCAGGCCAATACCTCCTTCCACAGCTGCAGGGCCCAGAATTGAACACAAACCCCAAGGGTGATCCAACCACAGTTTGAACATCTTTCTGCTTTTTGCTTGAAATATAAACCAGATACTTGCCCACAGACAGAACAGACACACCTTTCTCCTTCCACAGTTAAATGCCAATAGTATTCAGATCCTGATGACCCTGCTGACGATAGAAAATTGCTTTTGAGATCCCTGTCTCAATTATTCTCAATTAATATCCTATAAAATGAATTGACAAAACAAAACTCACAGTCAGTGCAGGCTGAACAGTATTGTTTTGTCAATTCATTTTATAGGATATTAATTGAGAATAATTGAGACAGGGATCTCAAAAGCAATTTTCTACCGTCAGCAGGGTCATCAGGATCT
>NW_025201615.1:6812-7211 GCF_004010195.1 Chiloscyllium plagiosum
TCCCCAGGATCTTCCCATTAAGTGTATAATTCCTGCCCTCATTTGCTTTTCCAAAATGGAGCACCTCACATTTATCTGAAATAAACTCGATCAGATAATCCTCAACCCATTTGATTGAAGTCCAATTGTACTCTGAGGTAACCTTCTTCGCTGTCCAGTGCGCCTCCAATTTTGATGTCTACTGTAAACCTACTAACTATACCTCATATATTCACATCGAAATCACTGATATAAATGATGACAAGCAGTGGACCCAGCACCGATCCTTACACCATATTGCTCATCACAGGCCTCCAGTCCGAAAAGCACTACCCTCCGTCTCCAACCTTACAGCCAATTTGTATCTAAATAGCTGGTTCTCTCCGTATCCCATGGTGTCTAACTCGCTAACCAGTCTGT
>NW_025201616.1:0-1295 GCF_004010195.1 Chiloscyllium plagiosum
GCCTGAGATTTGCCTTGGGGATCCTCCCCAACACGTCTGCCCCCACCACTGCGACCAAGGGCCTGCCCAGGACCTGCCAGAGGCCTGCCTCCACTGTTGCTGTTGTCTGAGGCCTGCCTCTACCACCGCTGCCTAGGACTCGCCTTGGACCCCTCCCCAGGACCTCCACCGCTGCTGCCTGGGACTCAATTTTGGGTTTGCCTGGGACTTGCCTTGGGGACCCTCCCCAACAGGTCTGCCCCCACCGCCGTGACTGAGGGCCAACCTAGGACTCGCCTGAGGCCTGCCTCCACTACTGTTGTCGCCTGAGGCCTGCCTCCTCCACTGCTGCCTGGGACTCGCATTGGCCCCTCCCTACAACCTCCACCACCACTGCTGCTGCCGGAGGCCCACCTCTGCCGCTGCTGCCTGGGGCCTGCCAACGTCCAGCAGCAGAGTATGGCGAGCCCGAAGGTCGCGGGGCCCAGCCGCACCTACGCCGGGGTAGCTGCTGCCTTGGGCTCGGCTGTCCCAACCCCGGCTGCGACGTCAACTCCCTTCAGGCACCTGACCAAACGCCTGGGGGTAAAGGCCTATCCCCACCCCAACATGACCATCGAGGCCTGCAGTAAGGCCATGGCTAGTGTGGTCGGCCCACTGGCCATCATCGCTGCGACCAGGATGTACGGGAAGGCTGTCTTTTTCCTGAAGACCGAGCAGGCGGTCCACCTGGCCGTGGAGAGGGGGCTCACTGTGGGCGGGACACATTTACCCGTCGACCCTCTGGAGGTTATGGCCCAGAGGGTCGTGATCTCCAATGTCCTGCCCTTCATTTCGAGTGAGCTCCTTCTTCCCCACCTCACCACCCTGGGGGAAATCCGGTCAGGGGTCCAACCGCTCCTGCTCGGTCTGAAGGACCCTGCCCTCCGACACATCTACTCCTTCCGACGCCAGGTATTTATTTGCCTGGCCCGGGAGGAAGTCACCGAGGGCAATCTTACCGTCCTCCACGAGGGCACGGCCTACCGTGCCTTCTGGACGGCGGACGGCACCACCTGTGGGGCACATAAGGAAAAACTGCCCCACACAGAAGGCTGCCCAGCCCGTGCCAACGGCTGATGGTGGTGCTGCCGCACACACTCCCCCTCCCTCGAAGCCAACACCTCCAGCCCCGGCACCGAAGCCAGAGGCTTCCAACACTTCAGCCTCTGGCAGGGAGGGGGGTGAGCGTCCGGCCGGACAGAAGGCGCAGAAAAAGACGCGGCGCGTCAAGCCTGCCCACGGGGAGACCACCCTATCCCCTTCCCCGACACCTA
>NW_025201616.1:5403-7213 GCF_004010195.1 Chiloscyllium plagiosum
GGTGTTTTCCTATCTTCCTGGTGGTGGAAATTGAATAAAGATTGGTGCACTTTGTGTCTTTCACTGTGTCTCACACCTGCAAAAAAAAAAAAAATAAATAAAAATAAACAGCAGTGTCTCCCTCCTCCTCCTGGCTTTGTCGCTGACATCCAGAGTACGTTGGTCGTTTTCTTCTGGGACAAAAAGATGCACTGGGTCGCCGCGCAGGTTCTGAGTCTCCCTATTGAGGAGGGCGGTCAGTCGCTGGTGTGCGTCCGCACCCAGGTCGCGACGTTCCGCCTTCAGACCTTGCGGCGATACCTTTACGTCGAGCCTCCTCCTAGGTGGTGCGCCCTGGCGACGGATTTTTTCCGCCAGGTGCGTAACCTCAACTACGACACGCAGCTCCTGTTCACCGACCGTGATGGTTTGGAGGTCGCCCTCAAGACGCTGCCTGTCTTTTACCAGGACCTGATCACTGATTGGAACATGGTCGAATCGCACCGCGCCTACCCTCCGGCTGGAGTAGCGGCTGTCGTCAGGGAGCCGTTGCTCAGGAATCCGCACCTCCCGTACTCTTGGGTTCGAGTGGCTGTCGGAGGGGAGGGCCGTGGTGGCGAGGGTGACCAGGGTCGGGGACGTGCTGGGTGCCGGGGGCCTGGTCTGGACGCTACCGCAGGACATAGCAGGCAGGGCAGCGGTAGACGTCCGGTACATGGCCATCTGACACCTTTAAAACGGCGGTGCTCGGACCCGACGTAGTGCACCAGTTGGAGGATGCTCAGGTGTGCAGTGGGATCCCGTCCGCGCTCACCCCAGCCCGAACGGAATTTCACATTGGCCCCAAGGTCCCGTACTTCCTGCGGGAGCCTGTGCCCCACAACCTGAGCTGCCTCCGGAATTTTCATTTTGTTCCCTTTCAGGGGGTAAAAAAGCAGGCCCTGTATAGACTGCTGCTGCACACCGTCCACCTCTTCTCCCACATCCACCGTCCGGAGACGCCTTGGCATGCCCATTTGCCACCGGGCGGTGGGGATCCCCAGTGGAGGGCTCTCTACCCGGGAGTCCTCCCCCTTTCTCTCGGGGATCTGGGGTGGAGGGCACTGCACGCAGCGGTCCCCTGCAACCGCAGATTGGGGTGGTTCACGGACTCCCAGCCCAACTGCTTGTTCTGTGGCGCTGTGGAGTCCGTGGACCATGTATATATTGGGTGTGGGTGTTTGCACTCCCTTTTTTATTTTCTTAAAAACCTCCCTCCTCTGCTTTTGGTTGCACTTCAGTCCCACGCTCCTGATCTTTGGGCACCCGGTACGGCGGAGGGAGGGCAGATCTGAAGACCTCCTCGTGGGTCTGCTCCTGGGCCTGGCCAAACTGGCCATAAAGAGGTCCAGGCAGCGGGCCGTGGAGGGGGTCGTTAAGGCTGACTGCCTGCCCCTCTTCGCGGTTACGTTAGAGCACGGGTGTCCTTGGAGAAGGAGCACGCGGTGTCGACCAACACCCTGGAGTTGTTCAGGGAGAGGTGGGCGCTGCAGGGAGTGGAGTGCATCATTTCTCCCTCCAACTCTATTTTGATTTAGTCCCTACCCTCCCCCTCACTGTTTTGATCACACAGCATTGCCTTTTTGTGAAGGGCAGTGCTTATCACTGGCCACTCGGGTGTTTCCTTTCTTCCTGGTGGTGGAAACTAAATAAAGATTTATGCACCTTATGTCTCTCACTGTGTCTCACACCTGCACACACACACAACATGGGTGCGGGGGGAAAATATAAGCACTACCGTGATTAGGCGGTAGTGTGGGGGTAAGCCAAGAAAAAAATAAATAGGAATGTC
>NW_025201617.1:0-2539 GCF_004010195.1 Chiloscyllium plagiosum
GGAAGTGAGACGGAGACAGAGAGTACATTGAGATCAAGGCTGATATAGAAATAAATGGAATAAAGGATGAGAGGACAGTATACAATCGTGTAATCAAAGAAACATCCCGTTTAGAAGAAGCCGTTTGGTGCCTCGATTCTGTACTGCTGTACTGCCAAAACAGGGAGTGAGTTGGAAGAATTGAACAGGGAAGATGCAGAAAGAAATTTGAGAAAGAAATGATGGCAAAGATACATGCGAACAGCATTTTCAATTTCACTTTCCAGCTCCAGAACGTACCAGAGTACTGCGGATGAATCGATTCTCTGTTGTATGTTTATCAATGTTACAAGATCGCATGACCATTTGCATTTCTCTCTCTCTCTTATTCTCTTTCTATCAACATTTCTCACTTTCTCCTTCTATCTTTTCATTTCTTCATTATAGGCCTTGAAATAAAACAGTTTGGACAAGTTCCAAGTCTCCTGCCCATTTTGGCGTACTTTATTTCAGTTGCTGCTTTGGGCTAATTAATGATGTTATTGACATCGATATAATTAATTGAAAACGAAGCGAAGAGCTATTCACATGGGCCTCCATGAGAGGCTTTGAGTCAAGCGCAACACAGGATTAGATTGGCAAAAATTCACGAAACCGACTCTTCACGACATTATTGAAAACAGATTTGTCTGGGAAATGAATGATGGCTCAGACAGAGACTCCCAGCTAACAACAATGAATTAATAAAAGCAGAAAATTAAATTCAACTTCAAAGAATCACCTTCGCAGGGACACTTTCAACAATCTCTAACTCGCATCAAAGGACAATGTTGGAAAGGATATCGAACATATTGAAATATAAGAGGTTCTCCTTAATTCAGAAATGCATTTAAGATATAAAACATGCGTAACACAGGTGAGTTATAAATGTGCGATGGCGAGAGTTCTGTGATGCATGTCCATCAGATCAGAACCACAGTCTATGCACACCTCGTAGTGAGCTTCGGTTACAAAAATGGAAAGTGAATGAGAATCCTCATGCTTCCCCATCCTGGATGCTGGGCGATCTCAGACCGTCAGTGACATACACAAGGCGTAAGTTCTTCTACAGATTTTTATTTATTGTCTTCTTTAGTTAGATCATATCTGGAACGCTATGTCGTTCTTGGCCCAATATCGGCAAGATGCAGAACACTAGTAACATTGAGTGCAGTTCTTTTAGATTTACACTTCAGTTAAAAATGCATCATACCACTGACGATATAATGTACAGGTGTCGGTGTTGGACTGGGGGTGGACAAATTAAAAAGCTTACTACACGAGATTATAGTCAAATAGGTTTATTTGGAAGTGCAAGATTTCAGAGCGCTGTTTCGAAAAAAGCACACAATCTGTCGGCAGTTAGTTAATATGACATGTCAGAAATTCCAACTTTGGAAACAGAAACAGTCTCAATAAAGTTTGCAATAAAGCTGGTTTCTAGTATGACACCTTTAATTCATTATCTGAACACAGATGACACCTTTATTTTTTATAAACGCTTAAGCTATCTCGGGAATATGACTTGAACGAAGTTCTCAGATTCACATGTTAACGAATCGGAAACTGCAACCCATTTGAAGTGATTAAAGACTTAACAACAATCTAAGTTTTTTTTTCATTGCTTACCAACAATTGTAAGACACTATGATGTTTTGCGAGAAATTCTGTGTCCTATTATCCTTCCCCACTAGCTACCTGTTGAAAGAGCAGTGCTCCGAAAGCTTGTACATCTAAATAAACCTGTCGGCCAATGAGCTAGTGTTTTGTGATTCTTTACCAAAGACTTAAAATATGTTCATTTTCGTCCATGTTATTTTGCTTGTAACACAAATCGGCCCAGCTTCCCCGACTGTGAGACAACGTTGGACAACGGGACCTGTCAGGGATGAATCATTCAATTTCAACATTTAGTAGCTTCCTCAAATTCACACTCCACTTTCTTGACCTTTGTCAGCTTGGTGAGTGAGGATATAATACGCTTGGGAAAATCCCGAGACGAACACGCCCCGCTGAACCTCACACTTCTATGTTCTCTTTTATTTGTCTCTGGTTGGTATGTGCTGCCAATGGGGAAGGTTATCCCCAGGGACGGTGATGGAGGTGATTAGGACATTGGCGTAAGGTATGATTCCCAGAGGATGTCTGTATGCGACCTACAAAATATCAGCTTGAGCAGGTATTTTTTTTCGGTATCCCGTCCCTCCCAGACTACAGTGAGATAAAATAATCAAAGTTCCAGAAGAGAAATGGTCAAGAGGTGGTGATCAATGCAGTGAGTTTGATTTCCATCATTCAGAAAGGAGAGAGCGAATGGATCGTGATATTGATCAATGGAGCATAGCCTGAATTCGAGAAATCAAAAGTGAGCCTCCTTCAGAGTTTTAGTCACTTTTTTACTCGGAGGTGTTCCCGTTATGAAGCTCTTTTTTGGCTCGCAGCACTTGAAAATCCAGAAACATCTGAAAGGAACCGTCTTCTCACCTTTATTGCATCGGTGCTGCCTGCAGCTCCCTGCTTG
>NW_025201617.1:3402-7214 GCF_004010195.1 Chiloscyllium plagiosum
ACCCTTCAGGCTCTCTGTCTGTATTCCTGATAAAGGGCTTTTGCCCGAAGCGTCGATTTTACTGCTCCTCGGATGCTGCCTGAACTGCTGTGCTTTTCCAGCACCACTCAAATATAGAGCCTAACCAACGTGTGTACGTATGTACAGTGCCTGACAGTAGTTTGGTCTTCGAGCTCGTCGTCATCAAGTGGTGAGAGGGGACAACTGTGTACAGTGCTCCAAGAGTGACCTCTCAAATGTGTATCGAGTCATAAAGTCAAAGAGATGTTCAGCATGAAAACAGACACTTCGTTCTAATTCGTCCATGCCGACCAGATGTTCCATATCAATCTAGTTTCAACTGCTAGCATCGGGCCCATATCCTTCCAAACCCGTCTTATTCATAAACCCATCCAGAAATCTTTCAATTGTTGCAATTGTACTAGCCTCCACGACTTCATCTTGCAACTCTTTCCACGCACGCACCACCCACTGCATGAACAAGTTACCACTTAGTTCTCTATTCTATCTTTCCCCCAACATCTCAACCCTGTGCCCCCCCCCCCCCAACCATGGAAAAGACCTTGTCTATTTGCCCTATCAAGATCCCTTATGATTTTATAAATTCCCATGATGTCACGCCCCAGCCTGCGATGCTCCAGGAAAAAACAGCCCGCGCCTATTCAACCTCTCCTTCGAGCTCAAAACCTCCAACCCTGGCAACGTCCTTGTAAATTTTGTTTTGAATGCTTTCAAGGTTCACAACATCCCTCCAGTAGGAAGGAGAACAGAATTACACGCAATATTCCAAAACTAGCTGAACCAATGTCCTGTACAGTGCAACAGACCTTACAATCCCTTTAATCAATACTCTGACTAATAAAGGAAAGCATACCATACGCCTTCTTCACTAACCTATCTACCTTTCACCCGACTTTCAAGAATCTATAAACCTGCATTTAAAGTTCTATTCTTTCAGCAACACTCCCGAGGACCTTATCATTAAGTGTATAAGTCGTGCTAACATTTGTTTTCCTAAAATGGAGCACATTCCAATTATATAAATTAAACAGCATCTGCCACTCCTCAGCCAAAAGACTCATCTGTTCAAGATTCCGTTATAATCCGAGGTAATCTTCTTCGCTGTTCACCACACCTCCAATTTTGGTGTCATCCGCAAACATACTAACTATAACTCTTAAGCTCACATACAAGTCATTTATATAAATGATAAAAAATAGCTGGCCCAACATCGATTATTGTGGCACTCCACTTGTCACAGGTCACCAGTTTGAAAAACAGCCCTCCACTATCTCATTCTGTCATCTCTCTTTGAGACAGTTCTGTATCCAATGGCGAGTTCTCCATGTATTCCATAAGATCGAACCTTGCTAATCTTTGTCCCATGGGTAACCTTGTCGATTGCCTTACTGAAGTCCATATCTATCATGCCTACCGATGTGCACTCAGCAATCCTCTTTGTCATTTCGACAATGAACTCGATCAAGTTTATACGATTGTAATTGTGCAAACTGCTGCAAGTGAAATGCAACCCAATCAGCAATATACTGCTTCGAGGAGCAGAGTGGACTGCTCCTCGTTACTGGAACGAATTGGTACATTGTCCACTGAAAGACATTCTCAGCTATAAGACCATAACAAATAGTAATAGGAGTAGGCCACTCGGTCCCATAAGTCTTTTCGTGCATTCCAGGAAATCACGACTGATCCGACACATCTCATATCCAAGTACCTTCCCTTGCCACAGAGGCAGGCGTTCTGTGACTTATCAAAAATCTATCCCTTTTAGCCTTAATTGTAAATTTGGAAACTTGCTGGAAAGCTCTCCATGGCAAGTAATTCGAAAACTGTACGAGAAAATTTCCGCCCATATCGCAGTCTTAAATTGGTGCTCCTTCATTCTGAGGCTATGCTATCTGAACCTTGTCTATCTTTTGAGTGGATACGTCCCCTCTGCATTTACCCTCAAGACCGCTCGAAACATAATTTCTTATGTTACAATGAAATTACCTCCCATTGTTGTATATTCAAGTGAATAGAAGTCCACTCTGTGAAATATTTCTGCGTGAGACAATACCTCCATGGCAAAGATAATGTAAGTGAACATTCCTTGAACTGCCTCTATACAAATGATTATCTTAAAACGAAAAATATAACCTTCTGAATACAGAGCGCTACTCACTGCAGAATGGGCAGAATCTACATTCGCCTCAGGAAAGCAAAGACAAAGAGTAGGACTTCCCTCGTTCTCCGCTTGCTACTGGCGTATTCACAACGCAACGATTTCGGATCGAATGCTCTTTGGTATGAAATTCAAATGAGTGAAGTCGCAAAGTATTTAAGATTCAATTTCGTAAAACCACGCACTGGAAGACGTCAATGGCCTCATCATGCACCTGGTGATGGTTTTGCACGTATTTTTCAGGGACATATACTTACCGAATATAAACCTTGGAATCAGTCTTTCATCAGCATTGATTGAATCGACAAGCACGAGAACGATGAGAAGCCAAAGCACTGATTTCACCATTCTGCTGAGAAAGTCCTGAGAGTCCTGTAGGAATGATACACCGAGGCTGTGTATCAGAAAAGAGAGGCCGTTCTGTAGTTAATGATCACAGATGAACTTTGGGGATTGAATACACCTTGTGCTCATTCTCAAAGCAGTTCACTCACTGAAACAAAATCAAAGACTAAGTGTTTCTGCCAAGACAGTTATTTATTAGTGTAAAGAGACACTCAACTGTATCATGTGAGAAGTGTTTAGGTTTGAGTAAAATAACTGCATTGTCGAACTAAGTATTTTTCTGTAGTTATTGAAAGTATTTGGCGATTTCGTTTCCTGCTGACTCGAAGAAAATCACTCACGTTGCAAAAACATTGGGACCCAGATTCCCAGCAGCTTGAGAAAGTTTCAGACAGGATGGCAACAGTTTCTGCTTCACAGGTAAACTTTGAAAGAAATACTAACTTTTCAGAAGGAATGTTTAACCTTTTGTGTTAGTTTAATCTGAGGGTCACTACATCTCAGGTGTCTGTAAAGCTTCAGAAGTTCGGAGACGCACAGCATTAATAACTTGTACCAAGGAGGTGAACGTTCTGTTGCCAAAAATAGATACGACATAATAATAGGTTGAAACCATGATCCTGCTAATGAGCAGAGCAGCTTTTATGGGCCAAATGGACGATATTTCTTCATGTCATATTCTCTTTACCACGGTTGATAGAGGAAGTGAAACGTCATTTAAGACAATAGACAATTAACAATAGGCGCAGGAGTAGGCCATTCTGTCCTTCGAGCCTGCACCACCATTCAATATAATCATGGCTGATCATCCAGAATTAGTATCCTGTTCCTGCCTTATCCCCATTACCCTTGATTCCACAATCCTTGAGAGCTCTATCCAACTCTTTCTTAAATGAATCCAGAACACCTATTAACTTTTACAGATTCATCATAGAATGCATTTTAACCAAATGGACGATGGCTCGGTATGCCAATTTCTGTGCCTGCATCGTAAGGAAACAATATGAATATTGTCCGCTGTCATGGAAAATCAGCCATCATCATTAAAATCACTCTCACTCCGGAAATAATCTCCGCAAACCACTTCTGTCAGGCAGAAGATATAAAAGCTAACCCAGACAAAACAAACAAAGTCTTCCTCGCAGTTACTAAACTTCTGAGATGACCTCTCAAAGTTCAAGTCCACACTTTCATTTTAGCCCTAATTTTGTATTCCTCACTCTGTTCAATCAGCCTCTGATCCTGGTGTATGTGTGTGTTTTTGGCGGCTGTATTTTGCCAGAGC
>NW_025201618.1:0-576 GCF_004010195.1 Chiloscyllium plagiosum
GCCTCAAGTCTCCTGGGTTTAGGAGGTAACATTGGCCATAGTTCACACTTCAATAATCAGTGACTTTGGCTGGAGTTGAGGCAGAGCTTGATTCTGATGATTTCATCACTGAACTCAAAAATAATCAGCTCAAAGATGACGAACAAGAAGGTGCATGTGTAAAGACTTTATCTTTTTCTGCTATATTCTACTGTATCTATGGTTTTTGAATTAGAGGAGGTCAATTTAAAAAAGACATGAGGAGACATTTCTTTGCCAGAGAGTGGTGAGCCTGTGGAATTCATTGCCACGGAGCGCAGTGGAGGCCATGACATTAAATGTCTTCAAGGCAGAGATTGATAAATTCTTAATCTCGCAAGGAATTAAGGGCTACGGGGACAGTGAGGGTAAGTGGCATTGAAATGCCCATCAGCCATGATTGAATGGCAGAGTGGACTCGATGGGCCAAATGGCCTTACTTCCACTCATAGAGTCACAGAGTCATAGAGATGTTCAGCATGGAAACAGGCCCTTCGGTCCAACCTGTCCATGCCGACCAGATATCCCAACCCAATCTAGTCCCACCTGCCAGCACCC
>NW_025201618.1:1636-7216 GCF_004010195.1 Chiloscyllium plagiosum
TGGCTTATATTTTAAGTTTAATCAAGAGACTTATCTCCAAAAACATATAATCAAGAAAGAACCCACTGTACTCACTAATATAGGCTTTCTCTTGGACAGACTTAAAACAACAATTCACTTATCTGATTCTGTGCTGTGAACTTCGCCCAACAGTTCCTCCAAGATTAGTTGTCGATTTCACTGTTTGTTAATTTTCCCAGATGCACTCCAATGTCCAGCGATACACGAATTCAAACAGCAAAGGCAGTAACTGTGCAGGTTCTCTCTCTCTCTCTCTCTCTCCTGCACTGTCCTCACCACGTGCTTCCTTTGTCTGCTCTTCTCCCTTTTAAAACTGCTGTTGTTTTGACTTTTTTTCCCCAAAGTTCTAAAACAATGCACCAGCATATAAAACAGCAATTGCTACTCCTGGAATTCGAGGAAATCACCTCCAACACCTAAAATACCTCACAAAAATGAGCAGCTCTTACAGCAAGAAATTTTTGCCAGAAGATACTCTCAGAAAACTTACCTCTTTGTGAGTATTTTAACATAGTGAGCAGTGGTGCAGATTCTATTTGACTGCTTCATAGAACATGTTAGCAGTGGTGAAGGTCTGAAGGTCATTCAGCATCTTTCCAATCTGCTTAAATCACCAACTAATATAGACAGCCAGCAGCAGGGAAGAGCTGAAGACGAGTGAACCCAACAGATCAAAACCTCATGGCAAGATTCAAAAAGAAAGAAATTGAGATTAATGTTAAAGGTATTTCAGACCTGGTAAGAGAAGTCATAGAGATGTACATCATAGAAACAGACCCTTCGGTCCAACCCCTCCGTGCCAACCAGATATCCAAACATAATCCTGTCCCGATTGCCAGCACTTGGCCCATGTCCCTCCAGACACTTCCTATTCATATACCCATCCAGCTGCCTTTTAAATGTTGCAAATTGTACCAGCCTCCACCACTTCCTCTGGCAGCTCATTCCATGCATGTACCACCCTCTGTGGGAAAAAGTTGTCCCTTAGGTCCCTTTCATATCTTTTTCCCCTCACCCTAAACCTATGCCCCCCAAGTTCTGGACTCCCTGACCCCAGGAAAAAGACTTTGCTTATTTACCCTATCCATGCCCCTCATAATTTTGTAAACCTCTATAAGGTCACCCCCTCAGCCTCCGATGCTCCAGGGAAAACAGCCCCAGCCTGTTCAGCCTCTCCCCATAGCTCAAATCCTCCAACTCTGGCAACATCCTTGTAAATCTTTTCTGAACCCTTTTAAGTTTCACAACACCCTTCCAATAGGAAGGAGACCAGAATTGCACACATTATTCCAAAAGTAGCCTAATCAATGTCCTATACAACCACAACATGACCTCCCAACCCCTATACTCAATTCTCTGACCAATAAAGGAAAGCGTACCAAACACCTTCACTATCCTATCTACTTGCGATTCTACTGTCAAGGAACTATGAACCTGCACTCCAAGGTCTCTTTGTTCAGCAACACTCCCCAGGACTTACCATTAAGTGTATAAGTCCTGCAAAGATTTGCTTTTCCAAAATGCAGCACTTTACATTTATCTAAATTAAACTCCATCTGCCACTCCTCAGCCCATTGGCCCTTCTGATCAAGATCCCATTGTACTCTGAGGTAACTTTCTTTGCTGTCCACTACACCTCCAATTTTAGTGTCACCTGCAAACTTACTAACTATACCTCCTATCTTCACATCCGAATCATTTGTATAAAGGATGCAAAATAGTGGACCCAGCACCGATCCTTGTGGCAATCCACTGGTCACAGGCCTCCAGCCTGAAAAGCAACCCTCCCCCACCATCCTCTGCTTTCAAAATTCAAGCCAGTTCTGTATCCAAATGGTTCGTTCTCCCTGTATTTCATGAGATCTATTTACTCTCTGGAGAAAAATTATTATTAACTCCAAAGCCAATATAGATTGCAACATGTGGTAGAGGTCTGTAAGTCATATTGCAATTTGAGGTTCAAATTGAGAGTGAATGCATAATTAGAGACTCCATGAGTAAAGCTAAAATCCTTGATGATCAAGAGAAAGCTACCTTTTTTAAAAAAAAAGCACAGAAGCACATAGTTGTAAAGTGAAATATTAGGAAAATACAGCCCCAAATCAAGGATTGCTGCTATTGCATTACAACGCATGGCTACAGTGGGGGAAATCGAGATGTCACTCAGACTGAAGTCACAGATGTTGAAAAGTCAGCTCAATGAAGAAAGAAAATTATGAGACTCTAATAAGTGAGCGTGGGCGATCCTTTAAGGAAATCCACACAAAAAGGCAGGTAGCATTTATTTAATTCATGGGGACTGCAAATTGTCCAGCAAAAATTGTAAATGAAATGGAGTCATTCACTAAAGCCTCAGACAATGGAAATAATATGGTTAAAAAAATGAAAGTAGCGGGATTTATTTATTAAAGTTACAAGCAGTGGGAGTCACTCGGTGAGACTGTGATTAAAATGGAAATCGTCCAGTGAAGCTTCAGGCAGGGGATTCATCCAATAAAATTGTTAATGAAGCAAAAATCATTTATTAAAACTTGAAGGACTGAGATATACTCAGGAAAGCTGTGAACAAATGGTGGGAATCTTCCATTTTAGCGGCAAGGGGGCAGGAATCTTCCATTTTGTCTGTAAACTGTGGGAAACCACTCCAGCATAGCAATAAACAACAGCACCACTACTATTACTGTAAAATAAAACTTCTCGAAGCAAATAAATTAATCATAACAGGAAGTCACATCATTAAAGATAATATTACAAGGAATATTCAGTTTTGGAGATGGGCCAACAGAAAGAGAAATTAAACATCTTGGAGAAAACAATTCCTCAGATATAGAATATCTTCCAAATTAATGCTACATCAGAAGCTGAACAAGTAAACTTCACATAAATTGGAAATGTAAATATGATATTATAGCTCTCGAAGGCATAGAAAAAGCAAGAGAATCAAAAGTTTTGAAAAAGAACAGAAAGCCTTTGACAATTATTTTAACATCAGAACAAATAAAATTCTTTATACAGCAATACTTAATAGAAGAGACCCACATCCAAGAAAATCCATAAATAATTTTAATCCATAAATAATTTAGTGGTTTAAGGTCAGAATGATAAGAGGCAAAGTTGTCAAAATTATTGATGATTTTTTTGTCAAATTCATTACAGTTTATTAAAAAAAGGTTTGATTCCAGAGAAAGCCATTCATACAACATGCCATATAGAAGTCTGGAAGCAGCACAGTTCAATTGTAACAGGGGAAGATCAATCCTGGGACCGACAAACTGAAAGGATTCTGCTTATCTCAAGATGCAAAAAACAAAAGGCAGATAATGAGTAGGACAGGAGCCTGGCATTGAAGGTCCTTGTCAGTGCTTTTGAGCAAAAAGCTTCATAGGTAGAGACAATTCCCAACTATGAAAGGAGAATGCTTAACCCATAATCCAGTTAGTCACTTTGGAAATTGTACTTAAATAGGATATTGTCACAGAAAAATAAGTAACTAGAGATTTATTCATATAAAGAGGCTAAAAGTATACAGTCTGCAGAAGAAGAGAGACTTAAGTTATTCCCACAGGAAACGGCTGGTCCAGTTCTACTTTTAACTAGTCAAAGACAAGAAACAATTGCTTTCGGAGCAGTCAGTCATGGAACAGTGACTAAAGGAATAACCAAATGTGTAACAACAGTCAAGGAAGAACCAGAAGATTTTATAAATCTCCCTAGACTCCAGGCAGAACCAAAACAAAATACAGAGTTCATTGTGATCAGATATGTTGTCATAAGAAATTTGTTCCATACGATAGGCAAGATGCAAGCATCTGACAATGCTGATTGGCAGAAATGTTTTTCACTGTTATCATCGCTGACAAGTATACAGCCTGAAAGAATCAACAAAGCTTGTGAGGAAACACAAAATAGCCAGTGTGTAGTAAACCTGGTTTGAGCGAATTAACATATTTTTTGTCTTATACAGTAAGAAATGCCTTTGGGTGTTTGGACAGAGTCAAACTCCAATGTTTGTTTCCTTGAAGTGTTAATGTACAAAACCAAAGTGCGTTTTTGATTTGTGTATGTGCAAAGAATTATTTTTATGAATAAAGTGTATTTTTGAAATAAAAAAACACACTTTTAACTCATGTAACTCGGAGTGTAACACAGCTTAGTGAACAAATAGGATGGAAAAGTGCGCTGTTAAATGCTAAGGTGGTTCAGATGTGACAAGTTCAAGCAGGGAACTTACTTTCCTCATCTTCACGAGTAGAATCCTCACTAACACTGACAGAGATCATATCAAGCAAGAAGCAATCCTTAAATACAGAACTGAGGTCAATTCTCAATGGCTACACCAATGGTACCATTGCTGAGGGTAAATATCGATGTCCAATCAGGTTGAAGTAAAGAGTTGACAGGATACAGCACTGATCGATGGGCAGGTTAGAATAAAATTAGTTGACAAAGATTAAAGATGTGGCACATATAACTCTATGGAATCCACTATAGAGAAGGGATGATCAATGTTCAATGATTCAGGATACAGCAGGGAAGACATTGCCTGTCTCATCACAGCAATCCCACTGTGAAGGAAAGCCATGAGATTAAAGTTCCTCCAGACATTACTAAGGAGCAGTAATTTGCTCCAGAAGGATGAAGCTCCTCCAGTTTAAAGGGAGTTTCAGATCTCATATTTTCAGAAGAATCATGGTCAGCAGTCTTCAACTCACAGAACTGCTAATCTTCCAGGTCCAAAGGAACATGTTCTGGGAGAATAGTGAACTTCTGATCACTTGAACTTCTGAAGTCAGAGACTTGGAGGGAGATGGTGTAGAGGTGAATGTGATTAAACGCACAAATGTACAATAATAAGAATCATAATAGTGTGAAAACCAACGAGATGCTATGTCGGCATACGAAGGATTGCCTTAAGCTCTATTCACTGTGAACCTTACAGTGCAGAATGAGGTCGTTCAGCCCTGCACCGACCCTCCAAACAGCAACCCACCCAGACACAGCCCCTTACCCTATCCCCATAACCCTGCATTTCCCATGGCTAATCCACTTAGCTTGCATGTCCCTAAACACTGTGGGACAATCTAGCATGACTAATCCACCTCACTGCAACATCTTTCGACTGTGGGAGGAAACCGGAACATCTGAAGGAAACCCACACAGATGCAGAAAGAATGTACAAACTCCACACAGACATTACCTATGGGTGGAATTGTATCAGGTCCTAGCTCTGTGAGGCAGAAGTCCTAACCACTGAACCATCCTAACTTGTGGCAGAGCAGCTTAAAATTTCAAAGTAGTAAGACCTAACCTCCAAGTTCAACAGTAGGAACAACACTGAAGAGTATATATCCCCATCTTGCTGCTGTACATTGACCATTTCCCTCAGTTAATTGGAAATAATTGAAATCTCTAAATCCCAAATTCTAAATAGATTGAATGAAACACAATTGCTTTTTGACCATTCAATCTCTAAATAAGATATATTACTTCTTTTTAATGAGCTAAGCCTTATATAACAGGACTACATAATGTTCAGAAAGGTTGACAATTTGAACACAT
>NW_025201619.1:0-7217 GCF_004010195.1 Chiloscyllium plagiosum
CACAGTATTTGTGGTTCAGTAAAAGCACTGGGAGGAAGATATTGGGAAGCAGTAAAAGCCAGGAAATGTTGGTAAAATTGCAAAATGAATCGCAATGGGTGCCAAAATGTTGCACCAGAATGTACTACCCCAGACAGACTGTATTTCAGAAGGTAGTGGTAGTTCTTCATCAATTTAGTTACTTGCACAAAGAAGATGTCCTCTCATAGAGTGGGAACAATACCTAAAGAAGATTTAGTATTCAGAAATACGGGATCAGATCAATCTTTAATGTTGACGGATGAAGAGACATGTAATGCAGAACTATTAGTCCTGGAAAAGATGTTGGACGTGGAATTCATGGTGATCCGAGAAATGCTCCATATGTACAGTGAGGTTGAATTGTGAAGAGAAATGTGGAGAAGTATTTATATGAGTACTGGCCCAGCTTTATAACAATATAGCTGGGCCACAGGTAGGTTTGCTGCCTACTGTGGTGAAACACCCAATGGAGAAGCAGAATTCTGTAATAATGAGGTTTTACAGAAGGTATATCATGAGATTTTTCCTGACAATCTGTTAGCAAGGTCAAAATATCACCAGTGGAAAAAGGATGAGAAATCAATGAATAAAGATAAGAATGTTAAAGTAGAATTGTCTGTAATCGTGTTTGATGGAATGTTTGAGCCAAATCATGAGAAGGTGGAGGACAAAGACTATATTTTTCATTCAGAAAAATTAACAAAGTTACAACAAACGATGGAAAATTGAAACGATTGTATCCAAAAGCGTACACAGAAGAATAATCTGAATGTATTTCGGAATGCGACCATCTTAAAAAAAGATATCTTGATGAGCAATTGGAGACCATGGTACAGGAGGAGAAATGGGCAGAAGTTGAAAAACGTGTATTGTCTGTGGTTCACAGAAATGAGGTGTTGTAGAAAGCACATGAATTATCAGTATGAGAAAACGTCATGCGAATACAGACAAAAAAGATTTTTTACGCATTAAGATGTGTTTAAATTTTGCTAGAAATGTCATAAGTGTCAGGCAATTGGAAAAACTGAGGCAACAATAAAACCAGCCTTTTTAATACCCGTTTCTGCATTTCTGAATCCTTTTGTGAGGATTTTAATTGATTCCATCTAACCAATACCTGAAAGAGAATTTGTGAAAATCTTAAGTTGAAACGATTGTATCTAAAAGCGTACACAGAAGAATAATCTGAATGTATTTCGGAATGCGACCATCTTAAAAAAAGATATCTTGATGAGCAATTGGAGACCATGGGACAGGAGGAGAAATGGGCAGAAGGTGAAAAACGTGTATTGTCTGCGGTTCACAGAAATGAGGTGTTGTAGAAAGCACATGAATTATCAGTATGAGAAAACGTCATGCGAATACAGACAAAAAAGATTTTTTACGCATTAAGATGTGTTTAAATTTTGCTAGAAATGTCATAAGTGTCAGGCAATTGGAAAAACTGAGGCAACAATAAAACCAGCCTTTTTAATACCAGTTTCTGCATTTCTGAATCCTTTTGTGAGGATTTTAATTGATTCCATCTAACCAATACCTGAAAGAGAATTTGTGAAAATCTTAAGCACATGCATAAGATGTCGTGCTGAATATAGAACACATCTGATCTAAATGCTTGACACGTTTCAAGAAGCATCCAAGGTAACATATTGAGTTTTATTTCAGAAACTGAAATGAGAGAGCAGGTACAATACAGCGCATCGCACACAAATGGAAGAAGATGCACAGTACTTCTGATATCTTGGCAATTATTGCAGATCATTAGTGCCCACAAACCTGTGAAAAGGCAAGTAAAGACTCGCTGAACTTTATTTGAACTGCACCAGGCAACTACTTAATTAATTCAGAGTCACAGCAAAAAAAAAATCTGGACAGCAACCATTTTATCTTTGATCCTGTTGCACAGAAATGGAAGAATGGCAAGCAGCTCCCTGAAAGCTATTGCATAGGAAAAAAATAGAACACTTGTCTGCTTTAACTGATTGTCCAGAAAAGTAATTTCTCAAACAATTATGCCAGTTATATGGAATTAATCCGTCTCAGTTTAGACTGCCTGCACTGACTTCAGTGTTGAAATATGCAATGACATGATAGAACATTAAACGTTGATCTACTGAGAGAAAATGTCGTCGGTATTCGCCAAATATGTTACAACAACGAATAAGTAATGTGTAAATTTCTGATTCATTCAGGGTTTTGTTAGTTATCCATAATTAGTCAAAGTTGGGAGAAGATTTGTTGCTCAGGTGCTTGTTGTTGTGGTTCTGCCGAGCTGGGAATTTGTGTTGCAGACGTTTCGTCCCCTGTCGAGGTGACATCCTCAGTGCTTGGGAGCCTCCTGTGAAGCGCTTCTGTGATGTTTCCTCCGGCATTTATAATGATTTGTATCTGCCGCTACCGCATCCATGAGCACCAACTAGCCACTAAACGATATGACCAGCTATCATTAGTAGCCACACACTCAGATGACAAGCAACATGAGTTCGACTGGGACAACACTACTATTATAGGACAAGCCAACAGAGAACAGCCAGAGAATTCCTCGAGGCATTGCAATCATCTTCAGATTCAATCAATAAGCACATCGACCTGGACCCAATATACCGGGTCCACCTGGACAGCTGGAACTGGCAACCGGAAGCGCAGATACAAATCACTATTAATGCCGTTGGAAACATCACAGAAGCGCTTCACAGGAGGTCCCCAAGCACTGAGGATGTCACCTAGACAGGGGACGAAACGTCTGCAACACAAATTCCCAGCTCGGCGAACAGAAGCACAACAACAGTTATCCATAATTTTCCTGGTGAAAAGAAAGAACAGCTGCTCTCCTTGTGCTGTCGGTAAACTCACACTGCCATTCCAGAATTCTTCTCAACGAACGAACTCAATCAGGTGCTGAGTAGTGCACAGGGGAGATTGCAGAGGAAAGTGTCCTATGTATCTGCAGTTATGTGCTTGATAAAAGTAGTGAACACAGAAGGCGATCTCTCATGAATACTGCGATTTTTCTAAAGTGTATTTTTGAGATAGTGTCGAGTGCTTTAATTAGACCTCAATGTCGCAGGGAGCAAATGTCGTGCCAATTAGGCGAGATCCTTTATTGTGCATGAGGGCCAGTCCAAGACAGATTTAACGCATTTTAATAACCGTAGCTCCATGGCCATCATTAATCATTTCGTGGGATTAAAGTACAGTCCCATAGGAGATAACGTCACTTTTTGAATTACTCATTTTGTCATCGACATCACAATTGAGAATTGAAATTGCTGAGAATTTGGCTTTGATCTTTATGGCTCATATTCGCCAGCAATAGCGCCAGAAGACAGGAGGGGAGCAAATAATTTTCATATTGTTCAAGAAGGGGAGTAGAGGAACCACTAGAAATTATAGACCACTGAAACCTTCGTCAGTTGTGGGTAAAGTGTTGGAAAAGGTCAGAAGAGATTGATTTATAATCATCGAGAAGGGAATGAGTTGATTAGAGACATGAGGCACGGTTTTATGAAGTGTAGATCGTAGCTCCCAAACCTTGTTGAGTTCTTTCAGATGAGGAACAACCAGTGAATAAGGGTGAAGTGGTTGATTCCAAGAAGGTTTTTGAAACGGATCCGCATCGAAAACTATTGCACAAAAATTCAGAGGCATGGGTTCGAGGGTGATCTGGGGTGTGGATCAGAAATCGGCTCGCTGAGAGAAGACAGGGAGTTGTGGTTGATGGGAGATGCATATTCTGGAGTTCAGTTCCTAGTAGTGTACTGAATGGATCTGTTTTCGGCCACTGCAGTGTGTCATCTTTAAACAGGACCTGGATGAGGGCGTAGAAGAATGGGTTAGGAAAATTGTGAATGGCACTAAGGTTGGTGGATTTGTTGATAGTGACAAATGATGTTGCAGGTTACAATGCAACATCGGCAAGCTCCAGAGCTAGGCTTAGATGTGGAAAATGGAGTTTGCTGTGGATAAGTGTGAGGTGATTCACTTTGGAAAGAACAACAGGAATACCGATTGGTGGGCAAGAGGAATGGTTCTTGATAGTGTAGGTGAACACAGATATCTTTGTGTCCATGTGTATAGATCTCTAAATATTACCACTCAGGTTGATATGGCTGTTAAGAAGCCATATGGAGTATTGGCTTTTTTTGGTAGAGGGATTGATGGTCATATCAATGTGATTATGTTTCAGCTGTACAAAATTCTGGTGCAACCATACTTGGAGTATTGCACGCAGTTCTGGTAATTACATTACTGGAAAGACTTTGGAAAGAGCTCACAGCAGATTTACTATGATCTTGCCGAGTATGTAAAGAAGTTCTGATGAGAAAAGGCTGAAGGACTTGAGGCTGTTTTCGTTAGAAAGAAGACGGTTGAAATGTGACTTAATTGAAACATGTAAGACTACCAGAGGTTTAGACAAGTTGCACAGTGAGAGCTTTCTTCCTCGGATGGGTATGGCCAACGCAATGTGGCATAGATTTAAATTTTCTGCTAATTGATATAGGTCTGATGTCACAGGTAGCTTCGTCACTCAGAAACATTCAGGGGATTGAATGCACCGCACACATCATTTGTCGACTCGCCAAATTTATGGGCATTTAAATGATCATTGGATAAACATATGGATGAGAATGTAATAGTGTAGGGTGAAAAAGCTTCAGATTGGCTTCACAGGTCGGGGCAACATCGAGGGCTGAAAGGCCTGTCATGTGCTGCATTGTTCTACATTCTATGTTCTATAATGGCATTTAGATCCAAAATAAAGAAAGGCAAATGAACAATTGAGTCTAATCACACTGAGGCACGAAGAGTTAAGTGGACATGTTAAGACTTCTTACCATTTATGGGATGTTTCATCAGAGTACAGACTGCTCAGAAGCTTGGTAAGTGAATGAAGCATGCATGATAGGCATTTACTTATCCGAAGTGCTTTGAACTTGGAATGCTTTGCTTCAGAGTAGAGGGAGAATTTGATGCGTATCTGCAGACAGACGATACAGAAATTCGAATAGTTGTCTGAAAGTTATCTATTTGCAATGTGGAAGCCATGTCCATTCACTATAGTACAATCTGCACATCACTTACCTGGCTTTACCTTTTGAATCCAGACACCATATTTCTTCAAGCCCCAGTCAATATTCATTCTGGACATTAATTGGTCACTGCCGGTATGGCACATAAAAAAAAACAAAAATCCACATCTTCCCATGAAACAACATGGTGAAAGCTGCGCTGTGAAGAAAGGGAGGAGAAGTAATGATCGAATTGATATCAATTAAGTTAGATCAATCGCGACGTGTACTCACTTCCCTGTGTTGAAAAATTTACTCTTCCCTCGATATCGGGTTATCTTAGACACAGAAGTACCTAACTTTGGGATCTAGGAACAACGAACATAGACCACAAGAACGTGCACTTCGGACGATGATGTTGTCCTGAGCATGAATCTAAATTAAATTAATTCATTCTGCCTGCCCTTTCTCCATCTCTCTGCATGACTTGCATTCTCACGTACATACCTAAAGGCTTCGTTAGCGCCCGCTTCTGCGACTATCGACATCATGATAGCACATTTCACACACCGAAACTCACTGCATTAAACAAACTTACCCTTCATATCTCCTTTGAATTTTGCACCTCAAACGCATGCACTTTAAAGTTAGATACTTCACTGTGGGGAAAAGACTCAAGCCAATAACCTTATCCATTAATTTCATACTTCTGTAACCTTTTGTCCAGTCTCACCTCACTCTCCGCCTCTCCAGAGAAAACAACCCAAACTCTTTAATTGCATTTCCTTATCGCTCATATCCTCAAATGCTGGTAGCATCCTGGTGAAACTCTGTTGCACATTCTCCAAAACCCCCATATACTTCCTGTAAGATGGCTAACAGAATTGAACTCTAATTCAATACTAATATCTTATCAAGCTGCAACATGATAGCCTGACTGTTACTCACAATTCGCCGAACAATAAAAAGCATGTCATAAACCTGCTCTACTTCCCTGTCGATTTGTGTTGCCACTTTCAGGGAGCACTGGACTTGAAACCAAAATCCCTCTTCAAATGAAAACTGTTCAGGTTCCTACGATTAACTATATCCTTTTCCTTAACGCATGATCTCCAAGTGCAACACTGGATTCAACACAATCTGCCAAATCTCCGTGCATACCTGGAACAGATCTACTTCCTGCTCTATTATTTGAAACCTTCTGTATTTTCCCAGAAATCACTGAGCCTGATCTCATTTGTGAACTTACCAACTCACCATCTGCATTTTCATCCATGTCAATAATGCAAACCAGAAACAGCAGAGTTTCCAGTCGAGTTAACTATGGACTACCACTTAGAGTCATAGAGAATTACAGCATGGAAACAGTCCCTTCGGTCCAACCCGTCCATGCCAACCAGATATCCCAATACAATCTAGTCCCACCTCCAGCAACCAGCCCATATCCCTCCAAACACTTCCTATTAATATACCCATCTAACTGTCTCTAACATATTGCAATTGTACCAGCCTCAATCACATCCCCTGGCAGCTCATTCCATATGCGTACCACCCGCTCTGTGAAAAGGTTGCCCCATAGGTCTATTTTATACTTGTCATGGACTTGCATTCAGAAAAAAAGCCGCCATTCCAACACGTTCCTCTGCCGAGTATCGGCAAAACCAAAATAATTCATGTGACCCATTCACAGTTGATCACATGCATTTAAATCTCTGGACGACTCTGTCATGATAGGATTTCCTGAAAGTCTTAGTAAAATCCATGTCGATAATATCGACAGCTCTACCATAAACGAACAGTTTCATCACCTCATCGAAACATTCAATCATGTCAGTAAGAAATGACCTTGCCTGCGCAATGGCGTGCTAACTGTGTCAAATTAGGCCAGGCGGTTTGAAACGTCCAAAGACGTTTCCATTAGAATACTCTCCAACAACTTCCAAATGACAGTGCAATACTGACTTTTCTTTAGTTTTCTGAAGTGTCACCAGTTACTTTCTTGAACAGAAGATCAACAATAAAGGAGTAAAGGCTTTATGTTCAACGTAAAGGCAGCTATGTTCAAGGGAGTCCCTAACAGTTTGCAGTGGAAAAAAAAAGTCTATTAATGAAGGCAATCAGGAGAGGGAAAAGAGGCACAAGATAGCTTTGGCGGAGAGAATCAGGGTGATAACTCAGAAATTCTCT
>NW_025201620.1:0-2449 GCF_004010195.1 Chiloscyllium plagiosum
TCTGGATGGGTATATGAATAGAAAGTGTTGAGAGTGATATGGGCTGAGTGCTGGCAGGTGCGACTAGATTGGGTTGAAATCGTTTACATTATTAAATTGTAGCATACAATAAGTTGAAAACTTGCTATTTTTAGAATGAATGATAAAGAACAAAGAACATTTCAACATAGGAACAGATCCTTCGGCCATCCTAACCTGTGCTGATCCAGATCCTCCTATTTTCTAAACCTGCCACCTATTTTCTAAGGGTCTGTATCCCTCTGTTCCCTGCTCATTCATGTTTCTGTCTAAGTACATCTTAGATAACGCTATCGTTCCTGCCCCTACCACCTCCGCTGGCCACAAGTTCCAGGCTGCATCTGCCCTATGTGTAAAGAACATCCCACATATATCTGCCCTAAACCTTTTCCTCTTACTTTGAACTCATGACCCCGAGTAATTGAGTTCCACAATCTGGGGAAAAAGCTTCTCGCTATTCACCCTGTGTATATCTGTCTTGATTTTGTAGACCTCAACCTTCGACTTTGTAATGAAAATAGTCCTAATCTACTCAATCCTTCTTCATAACTAGCACCGTCCAACCCAGGCAGCATCCTGGTGAACCTACTCTGTACCCTATTCAAAGCATCCACATCCTTTTGTTAATGTGTTGACTCGAACTTTATGCAGTATTCCAAATGTGGCCAAACCAAAGTCCTATGCAACTGTAACATGACCTGCCAGCGCTTGTATTCAACACCTGATCCAATGAAGGAAAGCATGGCATATGCTGCTTTGACCCTTTCCTGACCTGTGTTGACACCTTCAGGAAACAATGGACCCAAACACTCAGATCTCGCTGTAAGTCAATTTTCCCCAGGACTTTTCTGTTTACTATGCTGTTAACTCTTGAACTGGTTCTTTCAAAATGCATCACCTCGCATTTGCACAGATTGAACTCCATCTGCCACTTCTGTGCCCATCTCTGAAATCTATCTATGTTCTGCTGTATTAGCTGACAGTCCCCTTCACTATCTGCTACTCCAACAATCTTAGTGTCATCTGCAAACTTGCTCATCGGGCAACTGATACCTTCTTCCAAATCATTGATATATATATCATAAACAACAGTGGTCCCAGCACAGATCGCTGTTTCTGGCATAGGTCTCCATTTTGAGAAATCCCCTTCCACTATTACTCTCTGTCTCCTGTTGCCCAGCCAGTTCTCTATCCATCTAGATAGAACACCCTGGACCCCATGTGACTTCACCTTGTCCATCAGCCGACCATGGGGAACCTAATAAAACTCCTTCCTCAAGTCCCTCAGTATCTTCTCCAGCAGCTTCCCTCCCACTGATGTCAGGTTCACCGGTCTCCAATTACCTGGATTATCCCCGCTATCCTTCTTAAACTAGGGGACAATATTAGCAATTCTTCAGTCCTCCGGGACCTCACCCATGTTCAATCATCTTGCAAAGATATATCGCAAAGCCCCAGTTATTTACACACTCACATCCCTCAGTAACCTGTGGTTGATCCCATCCGGACTTGGGGTTTGTCTACCTTAATACCTTTTAGAGTATTCAAAACTTCCTCTCTCTTTATGTCGACTTGAACCAGAGTACTCAGAGATCTATCCCTAACCTCAACATCTGTCAAGTCCCTTTCCTTGGTGAATACAGATGCAAAGTATTCGCTAAGAATCTCATCCATTTTCTCTGACTCCATGCATAACTTTCTTCCTTTGTCCTTCTGTGGGCTAAACATTTCTCTAGTTACCCTCGCTGCTTATATATGAAAATAATTCTTTGGGATTTTCCTCAACCCTGTTTGCTATCAATATCTCATGACTACTTTTAGCCCTCTTAAATCGTCGATATTTACTGTGAAATGTAACTAGTGAAAAGAAAATAAACATTTGTTCGTGCGAGTGGGAACTCAGACCTTTGCAAAGTGTTTTGTGCCAAAAAAATTTGAAATCCGTCTCAGTTCAAATAAAAAGCAAGAGAAGAAACCGCTTGAAAAGAGTAATTTTCAGCCACTGTCCCCCCAAAGTACTTCTGAGGTAGAAAAGAGTGAAGCTTTGTAACCAGGGCACAACAGTAACTATGGGTGGTTTGAACATGCAAATTGGCTCAATTAATCAACTTGACAGTGATATCCTTGAATAAACATCCATAGAGTGTATGAGAGATTATTTCTGAGAGCAGAATGTCATGGAAACAACCAGAGAATGGGGCGGCACGATAGTTCGGTGGTTAGCACAACACCAGGCCTCCAGGTTCGATTCCAGCCTCGGGGGACTGTCTGCGTGGGTTTCCTCCCACAGTCCAAAGATGTGCAGGTCAGGTGAATTGGCTATGCTAAATTGCTCATAGAGTTAGGTACATTACTCAGAGAGAAATGGGACTCGGTGGGTTACTCTTCGGAGGGTCGGTGTGGACTTGTTGGGCCGAAGGGCCTGTTTCCA
>NW_025201620.1:5167-7219 GCF_004010195.1 Chiloscyllium plagiosum
CACCTGTTAAATTGTTTAAAATAGTTTTTGCCCAGCAGCCTTGGCCATTCTACATCAAACTTTAGAATTTGATGCTTTTTAAAATGACCAAAGGCAAAGGCTCTCGCAGTTCCCAACAGGCAGGGACCCCTCTCCCACCCCCACCCCAACCTGGCAGCAAGGCAGACGTCTGCGGCCGCCCTTGGGGACTCACCTGCAGGGGCGAGCCTGATCTCGGCACTTGTTACACTCCGAGAGAAGATTGATGCTTCCATTGAAGAGACCCAGTCCAGGTGGGAGTCAATCTCGGTCATGCTGCAGAAACATGACGGAGAGATCGAGAAACTCGGGCAGCGTGTCGGAGATGCAGAGCAATGGACCACGGCCTCCGAGACCACTGCTGAGTTATCCATGGATCAGGCCTGGGCTCTGGGATATCGAGTCCCGACCTTAGAGGAACATATTGACAACCTCAAAAATCGAGGTCATCCGGAAAATATTCGGTTGCTGGGCCTTCCCGAACGGGAGGAGGAAGCCCAGCGTTTTGCTTTCCTGAAGCAATGGCTCCCATAGGTGCTGAAACTGGAGTCGGAGCTGGGCCAGGTGCGGGTTGAACGGGAACAACGGGTTGCTGTGCGTCAACCCGGGTTGGATCAGCGACCCCGCCCAGTCCTAGTTCAACTTCAACATTACAGGGAAAAACATATGCTGCTCGAGTCCTCCAGAGTGTTGGGAAATGATCCCCATGTCATGATATACAAGTGCTCCAGAATAATGTGGTCCGAAAGACGAAGGCATTTGATAAGGCGAAGATGGTGTGTGGGGGGGTAGTGTTTAGCTCCCACCATTTTCACGTCTGTCTTATAAGATATTGGAATTTATTTACTCTACTTTGTAATGCCTGAGCCGAGGGCATGGTTCTGGCTGGGAGATGTTATGGCGGGATTATTGGAAGTTGGTAGTGCCCCTTGTGAACAAGGGAGAAAGTCTCCTTTTAAGTATGTTTTATGCAATTTGTTTTTCGGAATAGTTTGATTTCGTTGTTTTAAAGAGTGTTTTATGTGTAAATCATTTTTGGTTTTTATTCAATGTCTTTTGGGTGGGGTTCTCCCTCCTGGGGGTTCTCGGTCTTGCTTGGACGATCATGGCTAGTCATTCGTTTAGATGGTGCACCTGGAATGTCAAGGAGAGCCACTCAGCAATCAAAAGGAAAACGATATTATCAAGTCTTAAAAAGGAAAGGGTGGATGCAGCCTTTCTACAGGAGACACATTTACTTGATAAGGAGAATTCGAGGTTGAATTAGGGTGGATTTGGCCAGGTGTTCTTTTCATCTTTCAGCTCAAAAAGTAGAGGAGTAGCCATTCTTATCCAGACGAATCTTCCCTTCCAAATGCTCAGCCAATAAAAGATGAGTCTGTATGGTATACAATAATTAAAACCCTAACATATGGAGAGGAATATGGGATTTTGAATCTCTATTGCCCCCCAGCGCACACCTTAAAGTTTGTGTTGGAAGCGTTCTCCAAGTTGATGGCTCTCGGGGTGCACCACATAATTATAGGGAGAGATTGTAACTGTATCATCAACCCATGGCTGGACAGAATACCTACGATCTCTGCGGGCATATCTATGAGACCGAGGCAGTTGGCGGATCTGAGTAGGGAGTTGGGGCTGGTAGATATGTGGATGTGTTCACACTGAGGGTAAAGACTTTACTTTTTATTCTAATCGACACAAATGCCATACCTGAATCGATATGTATCTGTCCCCTCGACACTTTTGACCTCAATATTGTTTTTTAAAGTAGGTAATATAACTATTTCCAACCATGCCGCAGTATATATGGAGGTTAAGATTAGTAATGATGAGCTAGCTTCCCGGCATTGGCGAATGGACCCTTTCCTATTGAAGGGTCGTAAGTTCATAAAATATTTCTGGCAGGAATTTAAAACCTTTTGGGATATCAACTCCAACACGGCAAGTAAGCCTTCGGTGATGTGGGAAACTGGTAAGGCCTATGTATGAGGCTTGGTTATTTCATATTCTGTGACCCGGAAAAGACAAAAAGGG
>NW_025201621.1:0-7223 GCF_004010195.1 Chiloscyllium plagiosum
ATGTATCTGTTTGGCTTGTCCTCGGATGGATGTCTCAGTCCACTGTCGTGTTTGTCTAATGTAGTGTTTGTTACAGTTCTTGCACGGTATCTTGTAAATGTCATCATGTTTTGCATGTGGACAAACAGGCAGAACACGAGACACAAGGATATATGAACATCAACTAGCCATAAAACAACGTGACCCTCTCTCACTGGTATCCTTACAGACAGATATGGAAAGGCACCACTTTGACTTGGACAACGCATCCATCCGAGCACAAGTGAAACAGAGACAGACACGAGAATTCCGAGAAACATGGCATTCCAACCGGAAATCTATCAAAACGCACATCGAGGTAGTCCCCATCTACAACCCCCTGAGAAAAAGAACAGGAAATGAGATCACGACAGGAAATGACATGACCAACCCAAAGAACCCCAAACATGTAAATGGAAAGCAGAAATCATGAACAGTACGTCGCCCGAAGGCCCACTGAAGATGTTACCCAGGAGGGTAACGAAACGTCTGGAAATGAGCCTTCCAGCTCAGCGAGCAAATCTTCATCTGGACGCTGAACCTGAGCTACAAATCTTGTCAAAACGCACTAGGTGACTAAACAGGTAGATGAGGAAAAAGCCGTTCATGTAATGCACGTTTGGATTTCAGTTAGCCGTTTGATAAATTCCGCACAAAATCCTGAGGTATGTTCTTGAGGAGTATTTCGTATTTTGGATCAGGAATTAGCCAGCTGAAAGAAGACAGAGGGTGTTATTGGATGGGAAAACGTCACCCTGGAATTCAGTTGCTTTTGGTGTACTGCAACGATATGTTTTGGGTTCACAGCGTTTTGTCATTTTTTATAAACGACCTGGATGGGGGCGTAGAAGGATGGGTTCGTAAATTTGCGGACGACACTAAGTTCGGTACAGTTGTGCATAGTGCTGAAGGATATTTTAGGTTACACAGGGACACAGGTATGCTGCAGAGGTGGGCTGAGACTTGGCAAATGGAATTTAATGCAGAAAAAATGTGAGAAAGAACATGGCATTAAAAATTAGCACAGAATATAAAGATCGATAGCAGAAGTTTCTATTAAAATATAAAAAAAAGAGTGGAAAAAGTAAACGTTGACACTTTCGTGGATAAGAAGGGGCATTTACTTATGGGATATGCAGAAATAGCTGTGACATTTAACAGGCATTTGTGTCGGTCTTCACTGTGGAGGATATCAATAACATGCCAGGAGTTGACAAAGAGATGACGGTTGGTGACGACCTGGGAACAGTCATTATCACAAAAGAGCTAGGGTTGGATTTTTGGAGCTAATTTAGCAAAGGATGGTTACATCTCCAGGCCGTGATGGAATGCATCGCAGGGTATTAAACACGATGGTGTGTTAAAAAGAAGGGCACTGGCGGTATTTTTACAAAATTCGTTGTTCTCTGGGGCAGTCCCAGCTGATTGGAGAACACAAATATGACATCATTGTTTAAAAAGGGAGGCAGACAAAATATGTGGAATAAGATCAGATTACTTACAGTGTCGAAACAGGCCTTTTGGCCCAACAAGTCCACACCGACCGCCGAAGCGCAACCCAGCCAGACCCATTCCCCGACATTATAGAAGTATGTTTAACCTCTGTAGTGCAGACATTTCTTGAGTCTATTATTGAGGAAGAAATAGCAGGGCATCTCGACAGAAATTGGACAGACGTAGCATGGGTTAATGCAGGACAGGTCATGCCTTCAAACTCTTTTCGAATACTATGATGGCATTATGAGCATGGTGTATAACGGGACCCAGTGAATTAGTGTACCTTGATTTTCAAAATGCCCTCGACAAGGTGCCGTTCAGGGGCTGACAGCAAACGGATGCATGCTGTTAAAGGTAAAGTATGAGAATGGATTCTGGATTGTTTGTCCAACAGGAAGCGCAGAGCGGGAATAAATCAGTGCTATTCTATTGACCATCAACAGTGTGCCTCAGGGATTAGTACTGGGACAGCAATTACTTACAACTTATATGAATGGTTTGGAAATTGGAGTCATGCGCATCGTGTCAATGTCTGCGGTTGACACAAAGATGAAAATTTGCAGAGGAACATTGAAATATTGGATTAATGGGCAATATTCTGGCGGATGGAATTCCGGATTTGAAGGTGTTCCCAGGAGACTATGTGGAATAGGATTATATCGAAAATTCAGAAGAATGAGGACGGATCTTATGGGAACATATAAAATTATGAAGGGCATGTGTGAGGTTGAAGTAGAGAGCATGCTTCCATTGGTGGATGAAACTAGAACAAGAGGGCAAAGCCTCAAGATTATAAGGAGCCGATTTAGGACTGAATTGAGAAGGAATTTATTCAACTAGAGGGTTGTTACTCTATGGAACTGCTTGCCCAACGAAGTAGTTGATGATACATCAATAATTTTTTTTAAGCGAGGGCTGATTTTTGTTTGAATATTAAAGGAAGTAATGATTATATTCAGAGGTTGGTTTAGTGGATGTATGTCCATGGAAAGATCAGGCATGATCTTATTGAATGGCAAAGCAGTCTCTAAGGCCCGTATGGCATAGTCTTGCTCCTCGTTCTCATGTTCTATGAATGAATGTGTCAAATATTCCAGTCCAAAGATGTGCAGGTCAGGTGAATTAGCCATGTTAATTTGCCTGTAGTGTTAGGTAAGGGGTAAGTGTAGGGGTATGGGTGGGTTGCGCTTCGGCGGGTTGGTGTGGACTTGTTGGGCCGAAGGGCCTGTTTCCACACTGTAATGTAATCTAATCTAATATTCTGCGATTTTTGGGAAAGCTTCCATGGGGCTGTTGGGGGAGGTGTTGAGAGAGAAGGCACAGTGCACCACGGTGCATCAGAGGGAATGTTTCCTGGGGAAGGCGGAGAAGGGCGGGGAGGGGAATATATGTTTGGTGACAGTTTTTCACTAGAGGTGGTGGAATTAGGAAAATATTTCGTTGATCACTTGTAGTACCACAGCGCTTAAGGATCCAGACCAAGTTCTGAAAAACACGGGATGAGAATGGATCGTTGCTTCATGATGGACATTTGCAAGATGGGCCGAAAGTCCTTCTTTGGTGCAGTGAAAGTCACAATGTCTTTGAGAAGCTAACTTTAGCAGCCATATAGCATTGTGGCCACAAGAGCAGGATATAGTCAAAGATTTTCTTGACTCCCTAAAGCCTGTCTGACACATAGCCTGCGACGACACGCCACCTATGATTTGGCACCGGCAGTCTCCATTCACAGCTGTTCACTCTCCGAGCGAGAGCGTTATTCACCTCATTGACCACATGTTCTTCTCTTTCTTTTGTTCTTTCCCTACCAACTGTTTACATCTTTACAATATAGAATGAGACATGATGGGATAGTTCCTGTTCGCCTGGATGATTGCAGTGTTAAAGAAACAATGCACAGGAGAAGCCCACAGCAGATTAGTCAGCATCTGAGTTGCAAGAGACATTTAAATCACAACCTTCTTGAGGATTCCTTACTTCAGTTGCAACAATACTGAAAATCTCAAAACACCGTCCAGAACAGAGCAGCTGAATTGAGCTACAACACACAACGAATAAATCATCGACAAACATCCATTCCCACCACAACCAAACACTCAGACATGCAGTCTGCACCATCCACAAGATGCACTGCAGATATTCACCAAGGGTCCTTAAACAGTACATTACAAACTCACAACTACATCCGTCCAAAAGGAAAAGGGCAGCAGATAGATAGGAAATACCTACAACCCTCTTACCATCCTGCTCTGGAAATATATTGCCGTTCCTCCAGAATCACTGGGTCAAAATTGTGGATTTCATTCCCCTATTATTTGGGTCTACCGACAGCACACGGAAACGATGGTTCAAGAAGGCAGCTCATCATCACCTTGTTCAGTCAAATCATGAATGAACAACAAATGCTGACCTGTTCTGGAATACCCACATCCGACGAAGAATGAAAATCATATGCTTTGGTGTTCTGAGGAGTTCTCTCTTACTGAGATATTTCTGGATTTATTTGACGGGTATCAAAGACGAGGAATTGCATTTGAAACGAAGCATCACATCAGAATTTGATGGAGTTGCTTTGTTCCATGTAGCCTGAACCTCACCGGCCTTTGAAAATGAAAGCAGAATGTTACATTCACAGTGGTGTGAAAGCATTCACTATCTGAACTATCGAGACATAATTGGAGGGGGGCTGGAGAGAAACTGCGGAAATGTGGTGGCGATTCAATTACTTGTCTGCCCTGAAAATTCATCAGTGCAACCACACCGGGGAAAAGCCATTCAACTGTTCTGAGTGTGGAAAGGGAGTTACTCAGTGTTCTAACTTGCTGACTCACCAGTGGGTTCACACGGAGAAGAAACCATTTAATTGTTCAGAGTATGGAAAACGCTTTAAAAGTTTTCACGAACTGCTGTACCATCAATGTGTTCACGTTGATGAGAAACCATTCTACGAACTCGGTGGATATGGACCATTCGCCTGTTCGAAGAATGGGAAAGCATTCAGTCAGTCATTCAGTCTGCTGAGACACCAGTGAGTTCACATTGAGTAGAGACCATTCGTCCGCTGTGATTTGAAGTCATTAATTGATTCCAGCCATCTGCTGAAATTAAAGAGAGTTCGCACTGGAAAGAGACCATTCACCTGCTCTTACATTTCTCAAACTTACTGAAAGACGAGCGAATTCATATTGGCGAGAGGACATTCTTATGTTCTGAATTGGTGAAAGGATGCACTTCAGCCATCCATCTTCCTGATACACCAACGGGTTCACTGTGACACCAATTTGTTTTAATGACGCAGTGTGGGAAATGCTTTATAATGTTCAAGTAATTGAGGTCCCATCAACATGTTCACGCTGATGAGAACACAATCTTGTGCTCTCACTGTAGGATTGTTGTTTCTCGGATATAAGTGAATACACTTCACAAGGTCTTCATTTAGATGTGAAGAGCATTCAGAAATACTGAATGTATCGAAATATTTTTAAATACAAATTCACACTTAACAATGAAGAATAGGATCATGAACAGGGCAATTAATGGATATCTACCAGTCTCCTCTAATTGTACAGAAATCAGGGGAAAAAGTCTCTGAATTTGATGTGATTGAAAACTGAACAATTAAACACAAAATCAATTAAAGAGATTCAACACTTCCAATGAAATAAACCCCTGCTGATATAATGAACTCAGTTTAATTCTCGATGCAATAACACTATATCGCATTCACATGCGACCTCACTGGAATGTTTGCACTATTACCATCTTACCAGACCGCAGAGGCTGCTGCCTTCATTTGAGAAAGAAAAGGCTGGTGGTGATTTAACCAGAGCACCACCAGCCCACAGGTCAGAGAATATTTAGTGAAGAACGACCTTTAAATTAACCTCAAACCAGTGATAGGAATTGGAACCACGCTGCGAGCATCACACTGCTTTATAAGCTAACAAAACAGCCAACTGAGCGAAACAGATTCCACCTGAATGGGCTGTCACACGTGCGAATGAGTATTTGAATCCCAAGTTACCCACAGTGCAAATTAACTGCCTCTCCATGCACGGTGGCTCAGTGTTTAGCACTGCTGGCTCAGAGCATGAGGGGCTGGCTTCGATTCCAGCCTCGGAGGCCTGTCTGTGCGGAGTTTGCACGTTCTCCACGTGTCTGTGTGAGTTTCCTCAAGGTCCTCAAATTTAATCCCACAATACAAAATGGTGCGCCGGTTCGGTGAATTGGCCATGATATATTACCCATACCGTAGGTTAATAGTTGGGGTAAATATAAGAGAGGGTTATGGGTCTGTATGCACTTTGGAGGGTTTGTGTAGACTTGTTGGGCCGAAGGGCCTGTTGCTGCACTGCAGGATTCTCATGTGTTTTCTGGTGTCCCATCACATCATTGCTACTCCTTAAGCTCTTTTCAAAGTCAAATCATTCAGATTTTCTCGCATTTGTGGGAACAAGTCCATATCTGCGGAAATTGGAGACCCGAGTTAGTCACTTCCCAGGCAAGGAGCAAGTAAATGTTTCTCGCTCGTGTGAATATGCTCGTGCTCACTGAATAGAGATGACCAGGTGAATCTCTTTCCACACTCAGTGCAGGCCTCTCTACGGTGTGCCCATTCTTGTTTATCTAAAACTTTGCTGATTTAATAAATTCCTTCTCATACACAGAACAGACGAATGGTGTCTCTCCAGTGACATGTCGATCGGATGACATTAGGCAGTGTTGTGAAGATAATCGCTTACCAAACAGAGAAGACAAATCTTCACTCCCTTTGTTGAAGTCATTTGCGTGCCATTAGGATTGATCCCCGAGTGAATACATTCCCGTCATGGAACAGTTGAGTGGCTTATCCCCATATGAACAGGTTGATGTTGAATTAAGATTTTGAATTTACAACCTTTGCAGATCTCAAAGTTGATTTTTCAACAGTATGGGAAATGACATGCAAACCTGCCTACACACAGCATGGCCAATAAGAACACAGAAAATCAAGCCTGTCCAAGCCATACAAGGAACACCCAAAATGCCTCAGCATTGACCAAACAGGCTGACAAAGAAAACCATACATGATCATAGTTATTCACAAACCAGGCAATACACTTCCCAAGACAATCTACCAATAAGCTTCCTCGACACGATAAACACAGCTGTCTCAAAGGCCGAAGGGTAATCTAGTACCCCAGTGATATCAAAGCCACATGAAGCTCAGGTCAGCCAGGGATGCACCAGAATACCTTGCTCATCTCTGGAGAGCAACAATGGTATCACATTACTGCCAAGGAAAGGGACATTCTCACATACTCACGAAGAGAGCTGGAACCCCCTGATCACTTTCTTGAACTGATTAATGCTGCTGGATGCTTGATTGAGTCCAGATTGTATCAATCACGTCCAGAGCTTGTGCCGTAACCCGGATCCAGCCAGGGAAGAGCCGGACGGGCAAGGGAAGCCTGGCAAAATAGAATGAGAGACTGCTGATTACATTTTTCGCATCAATCCTAAGAGATTCCTCATCTAGAAGGAAATTAACCGGGTCTCCACCAGTTCACTTTTTTTTCTGTCTTGTGGTTTCTGAGCATTTGCTTTGGATGTGTCTGCTTGTTTTGCGGTTGCTGACTACATGTCTTGTCAGTTTCGGGTGTCTCGTCTAATTGTGTTTATCCATCAGACAAGGGTTTGTTTACAGTGCGGTGCGCGATAATCCTTTA
>NW_025201622.1:0-1441 GCF_004010195.1 Chiloscyllium plagiosum
CCAACCTTGATGTGGCACTCCAAATTGATGTTACACTAGGGAATGCTTAATTTCGGTCCGTATTCCAAAAAATTATTATGCTGTTGAGTAACATGTCAGAAAGAGTGAAAATACTTCCATCTCTAACTATAAGAGGCCGAGGGAATGTGTGGGCTGCAGAAGCTGGTGATCCGAGTTGAAAAGTGAGGGGCTGGAAAACCACAGTAGGTCAGGCAACATCCGAAAGACAGGAGAGAAGACATTTCAGACACAAGTCCTTCATCAGGAAAGTGGGTAGTAAGGGAAGGGGGAGGGGGCTGAAAAAAGAAAGGAGGGGGTGGAGCTGGGTGGAATGCAGCTTGTAAGGAGATAGGTAGATGCAGGGGGGTCTGATGGTGATAGGTTGGAGAGGAATGTGAAGTGGGCAGTTGGTAGGACAGCTGGAACCCTCAAACTATACAGCATCAGCATCGCCTTCACCAATTTCCAAATCTCCCCTCCCCAACCTCAACCCATATCCAACCATTCAAATTAGCACCGCCCTCTTCAACTGTCTTAATTGTACATCTTCCTTCCCACCGACCCACTCCAACCTCCCCTCCGACGTATCACTATCACTCCCACCTACGTCTTCCTATCGCCCTCCCAGTGACCCTCCCGCCAGCCCAGCTCCTACCGTCCTATTTATCTTTCATCCCCTTGTCCCCAAGCCATATTCCTGATGATAGGTTTATGCCTGATAGTCGATTGTCCTGCACTTCAGATGCTGCCTGATCTGTATTGCTTTTCCTGCGCCTCACTACTCAACTATTAGAGACTGAGCAGATCCCATATCTCGCAAATTGTAATCTCTTGTCCTCCCCCACACCCCACCCCGTTCTTTCTGAATACAGTTTATCCACAGAGGCGAATTCTTTATAGAGATCAGGCACTGCCTCCATACCCAGCCCCGGCTTCAGCTGTGCACGCTCCTGCAGCTCATCGGCTCTACACGGGGTCTCCTTTACCAGTTTCTCGAATGCTAGTCCTTTGGGTTGAGAAGACTAGCCACACTACCATTCATCAAAAGCATTTCTGAACTGTCAGCCAGACTACTTCGACCACTAGGACTCATAACAGCACACAAACCAACAACCACTCTCAGACAACAACTCACCAGGACGAAGGATCCGATATCCAGCATGAGCAAAACCAATGCAGTGTATAAAATCCCATGCAAGGACTGTACAAAACACTACATACGACAAACAGGAAGACAGCTAACGATCTGCATCCATGAACACCAACTAGCCACGAAACAACATGACCAACTATCCTTAGTAGCCACGCATTCAGACGACAAGCAACATGAGTTCGACTGGGACAACACTACTATTATAGGACAAGCCACACAGAGAACAGCCAGGAATTTCTAGAGGCATGACACTCATCCACTGATTCAATCAATAAGCACATCGACCTG
>NW_025201622.1:1660-3723 GCF_004010195.1 Chiloscyllium plagiosum
ATATCAGAAATTCATCCCAAAGAATATGAAACATAATCATGAGAGGACAAGGCAACCATGAGCGATAAGGTAAGTATGGGACAGCATCAAACCAAAAGAGAATACATACAATGCGGTGAAGATTGTTGGGAATCCAGAGAATTCATTGGCTCTGGAATGACATAAGGCTGGAATCACTGACATTACAGAGCTCTTAATCATGGTCAGGAACAGAAACAAAGGGAAACACATTCACTTTAAACAGAAAAGATGGCATTACTCAAGGAAAAAAAATCTGATGAATTAAACAGTTGTATTAAAATCAGTTAAATGCTTTTGTGGAATGTGTCAAACTGAAAGCATGACCCGGGGAGAGAACCTAAGCAGAATGAGAATTTGAAAATGGAAATATTTCCCCATCAGAAACCAATGTAGGTCACTGAGCTGAGGGCTGATGGGTGAATGGGTCTCAGTGTGAACTAGGGGACAGACAGCAGAATTGCATTTCACATATTGCAGCTCAAAACTGCGTATTAATGTAATGCTGTAGACCACAGCAGCAGGAGAAGCAGACCTGCAATCAACCACAACCTGCAACATTTTTGCCCAGGGATAATCCTTCAGTCTGCCATTACCATCAACACGATCTATGGCTCAGTGACGAGTGTGGGTGAACATGTCAGGGTCAGAACCGCGTGAACCTAAACCTGATGCTAGCCCATTAAAGCTGCCGCACTTGACCAACATATCTGATTGAAGCTCTGCAGTCCTGCCACATTCAGTCATAAATGGTGATGGACAATTAAACAAATGACGGAGGGGAGGGCTCCACAAATATCCCCACCCTAAATAACGGAACAGCCGTGCACATCAGAGTAAAAGACAAGGATGTAGTATCTGCACCATTCTCAGCCAGAAGTGTTGAGTGGATGATCAACCTCACCCACGCCATGATACCCAGAGAATCACGGACGTCAGTCTTCAAACAATTCGATTCGCTGCACGTGACATGAAGAAACAGCTGAACACAGTAGATACGGCAAAGGCATTGGGCCCTGACACCATTCCTACGATAGGAAAGAAGACTTGTGCTGCACAACAAGCCGTGTCCCTGGGGAAGCTCTTTCATTCCAGTTCCAACTCTGACATCTCCCTGGCAATGTGGAAATTTACTGAACTATGTCCAGTCCCCTATGAGGGGAATAATTACAATCTGACGAATTATCATCCCCTCATACCCATCACAATAGTCAATTTGGTGGGATTCTTTTTGACGGAGCAGTCAAACAGCACAGAAATAACCTGCTTAGTGTGGTTTTTGACAGGTCCCCATGTGGAGATGGTGCTGTTGTGGAAATTTCATTGGATTACTAATCCAGACCAGGCTAATGGTCTGGCAGCTGGTGAAAGTTAAAAACAATTAATAAAATATCGAGATCTAAAATCTGGTGTCACTATGAGTTACCCTGAAGCTAATGTCGATTGTGAACAGCAGTTTGCTTCTCCAATGTACTTTCAGGAAATAAATCTCCTGTGCTTTCCTGGTCTGGTATAAAAGTGTCTCAAGACGCACAGACATGTGCTAACTTCTTCAATGGTCTCTGAAATGGCTCCAAATCATCATCCCTGTTTATAATTTGTCTCGCCCTGTCAGACTTTTATATATTGCACAGAGGTATCCACTCATTTTGCTAAAGCACATGGAATATAGGTTCGGTCGACCCAAACTCTGCTCCCACAACAAGCCTGTCATCCGAGACATCATGATTCGGAGATGCCGGTGTTGGACTGGGGTGTACAAAGTTAAAAATCACACAATACCAGGTTATAGTCCAACAGATTTAATTGGAAGCACACTAGCTTTTGGAGCGACGCTCCTTCATCAGGTGATTGTGATGAAGGAGCGTCGCTCCGAAAACTATGTGTGCTTCCAATTAAACCTGTTGGACTATAACCTGGTGTTGTGTGATTTTTAAAATCCTAGCGATCAGTCTGGTCATCCTTCGCTGCTCTCCCTCAATGTCAGGTTTGACCTTTATTAGGTAAGGCGACCAAAACTGCACACAATACTGCACAATGTTTTA
>NW_025201622.1:4296-7223 GCF_004010195.1 Chiloscyllium plagiosum
CACCCTTACTCCTGGAAACAAATCCCCCTGACATTGTGGTCAACTCAACCATTTACCTTCCTAACTGCTTTCTGTTCCTGCAAAAAAATATTTACATTGACTAGTGTACAGGGAGATCCAGATCCTTTTCAATGTTACAACTAGCCAACTGGTGGGTCTATGTCAGTGTCTCAATGTCATTCCGAGTACTGTCTTCTAGCTTCAGACCTCACTGCCATGGACCTTGGAGGTCGGCGAAAAAATGAAACAAATAGTAGCATAAGTCCCTTTATAGAATAACATTTTCCAATCTTTTCAAATGGTAGACTGCCGTTAACTTTTCCCATCAAAGGGCACAACATCACATTTACCCACATTTATCTCCATCCGCTACATGTTTGCACAGACACTCCACTTGCCCCAGTCACATTGGAACTTTTTTAGATCCTCCTCACCCACTCACAATCCGACATAGATTAGTGCCATCTTAAGGCCTGGAAATATTGCATTTGATTCCCTCTAACAAATGTTTGGTGTGCATTTGAAATAGCTAGGGCCCAAGCATTGAATCCTGCTATACCCCCGAATTCTCCATTCTAAAAAAAACATTGATTTATTCATGCTCACTGTTTCCTGTTAGCTCTCCCATTCTAATGCCATGCCCTTCCATTAGCCCTAGTCCCATATATTTCGAATTTGCATAGTAGGCTTGGGGATTTATCGAAAATCTTTCTGAAAATCCAATCGCATCGCACTGATTGCTTCTCCATAATTTTGCAAAAAGTCAGTTTCTCAATTATGATTCCCATTTTATAAATCTCTTTTGACTTTGTCTCAGCCCATTACTTTCAGTTAAAATACTCTCTCCATAACGAGTATTTGCTAATTTCATTCTATTTCATTTTTCTCTCTCACCAGATTAAAGTTTCCTAGTATTTCTGGGAAGATTGTATTTTGTTTTGTTTTCTTCTGTGAAGACATAACTGAAACATCTGCTGCATCGTTCTGCCATTTCCCTGTTCTCCAATCTCCATTCTCTGGTTTCAGACTGTAAAGAAGCTGCACATTCTTTTCCTTTAATTTTGCCATTGGCGTACTTTTTGAAGCTATTACAAGTTCACTCTTCTTACCCTTGTGCCTATCGAGTGTTCTGAAACCCATCAATTCCTGTTTTAAGCTTCTCAACGATTGATCTTGCACAACCATGCACACATAGAAGCATAGACCCTTCACTGTCAGAAATACAGCATGGTCTACATTAGTCGCATTTTTCGACATGTGCCCCATTGCTGGGAATGTTATGACACTTCCAGAAGTCGTCCAAGTACTTTGTAACAGCTGTGAGGTTACCCGTGACAATTCCCTCTTCGGTAGTGCATTCCAGACCCCAAAACCCTCTGGGTGCAAAACGATCCTCAAGTCCTCTCAAAATCTCAAACCCTTCGCTTTAACTGTGTTCTCTCCCTTTTCCTTCACCCCCTGACGAAAAGGAACAGCTGGTGTCTGTCCAATATCTCCACATCCCTCATAATCGTATCCTTCTGAATCACATCCCCCTCAACCTTTTCTGCTCCAAACTGAACAACACGAGCTTATCCAGCCTCCCTCCATAGCTGATATGCTCCAGCCCAGGGAATATCCTAGTGAATCTCCTCTGCACCCCCTCCAGTGCAATGATATCCTTCCTGTAATGTGGTTTCCAGAACTACACACAGTATTCCATTTTGGCCTCACCAAAGCTGCGCATAACTCTTATAATCTGTGCCTCGATGAATAAAGGCTATGCTTACGCTCCCCTTTGCTTTCTCAACTTATGTATTAACCTGTCCAGTCAATTTCAGGGATGTGTGGAGAAGGTCCCTCTGAGTTCCCTCGTGTGCTGCCATTCACGGAGTATTCCGCTGTCTGCTTCCTTCTTCCAAAGTGCATCACCTCATTTTTATCAGGGTTCCATTTCATATGCTATTGATCTGACCATTCCATCTGCATCTTCCTGTAACATAAGACCTTCCTCCTCACTGCCAACCACCCGGGTCAATCGTTGTATCAAACGCAAACTTAGTTATCACACTTTCCTCCCCCCTTGTCCATATTCACAGATACACCATTTATGAGTACCACAAAACATAAGGTTATAGATCACACAACGCCAGGTTATAGTCCAACAGGTTTACTCGGAGGGACTAACTTTCAAAGCGCTGCTTCTTCACCAGGTGGTTGTGCGCTTTGAAAGCTTATGCCTCCGAATAAACCTGGTGTTATGTGATTTTTAATTTTGTCCACCCCAGTCCAACACTGCCACTTCCGAATCACAAATAATAAGGGACACAACATTGATCCCTATGGTGCACCATTAGACACCGGCCTCCAGTCACACCAACAGCGTTCTACCACCACCCTCTGACTCCTACCACTAAAGTTGATTTAGATGCAACTTGGCAAGTCACTAATGAGTCCTACTATTCCCTGGTTATTCTGTTCCACTTGACACACTTATTGAATACCTGGGGATTCTCCGTAAACCTGCCTGCAAGCAGGTTTCGATGCCCCTGCATTAGTCAGTCCTCTCCGATTGAAGAATTTCCTCCTCATTGCAGTCTTAAATGGTCTGTCCCTTAGCCTGCCATTATTTGCATTAAATGTAGAGTAGACAGCCAGAGAAACATCCTGTTTATTTCCATCTTGTCATATGTTTAGTGAATTTTCTAAATTTCACCGCGATTACCTCGCATTCTTTGAAACCCTAGACAACACAGGCCGAGTTTCTGCATCAGAAAATCTCGCCATCTGAGGGACGAATCTGGAGAATGTCCATGGCACTTCCTCTATGGTCAGAATATTTTTTCTCAGATTAGGCCACCAAAACTGTACGCAATACTCCAGGTACAGTCTCAGCAACCCTGTACACAATGCTACAGGTACAGTCTCACCAACCCTGCACACAATAC
>NW_025201623.1:0-4710 GCF_004010195.1 Chiloscyllium plagiosum
GTGTGACCAAATTTAGTATGATGCCTGTACGGCTAACACGATCTCCCGTGAGCAAGGCAATCACCACTTGTGTTGGGGTGGGGGTGCTGGGGTCAAGTCACTGGCCCTGTTGTTTTTCTGTTGGGGAGCAGTTATCACGTTCACCTCCAATATGAAGTATCCCTGCTTCCAATTGTCCTGCGCAAAGAAGGACAGGCTTGTTTCTGAACATGGGTCGATCTTATTGCTTGCTGGTCTTGCAAGTAAACTTTCCTTTTATTGTCCCAGCCCATTCCTGCCGCTGTGGTGAAAGGGAATACAAGTCCAATTAATTGTTGTGTACGATTTTCTTCGTCATCTATTCTTCCTTGTTCTGAATATGCATGGATGTTTCCACCAGGGACGGGAACTATTTTTAAAAGAGCAGTCGGCGAGCCCTGATTCTTTCCGTAGAGAAGAAGTATCAGCTTCAGCGAAAGTTCCCGTTTTCAGAGACGGGCAGAAACATTGTTGTTCCTTCCTTATGGGCGACAGGCTTCCGGATTGTGGTGGATGGGTATATATTGCAGTCTCTTTAGCAAACCTCAAATTGAATTTAGTCGCCCATCATTACTTTAATAGCGAAAAGGGACACAATTGCAAATACTTGCAGCATGAATTCCTTTTTTTTCAAATTTGCCTCCGCAGCGATCCTGAATATGCACTGATGTTGCAGAACTTGTGTCTATCCTACTTAAAAGGGAAGGTACGAGCTCCATTTCGCCTCAGTGCCCCAGAGAAAATTTTCGCAGCCGAAATTCGCATCAGATACGGGACATCCCGGTTCAAAACGAGGCAGAAACATCTTTGTTCCATTTTTACACACGGTAGCCTTTTGGGTTGATGTGAACAGAGCATCCGTGTTTGATATTCTCATCAGCAAAACTGTCTTGGAATTTGCACGCTCATATCTGCTGCCGTGGTGCAAAGGAATATAATTAATTCGGATTAATTACTTTGTTATGTTTTATTCTCCTTGGGGAAAGAGGATTGGAGATGATGAAGGGCTTAAGCCAGAATCGTCGATTCTCCTGCTGCTCTGACCTGCTGTGCTTTTCCAAAATCACTTTCTCTGCTACTTTTCTGTCCTCCCTGTTCCTAAATAGAAGTCAAATTGTTCACCTTGGATGGCCGTGCTGTGTAAGGCCAGTTACCGGGCATTGATCACTTCTGCACCGGTCATACAGCATTTGTTTTACATGCGAAGGTGGCCTGGTTCAGTGTCAAGGGGAAATCTCATTTGCTGGGGTCACAACGAACATTGGATTCTGAAGTATGGTCTTTGTCAACTGCATCCAAATCTAGAGTGGGAAATACCTGATAGGGACGTTGTCTGCCGTTTCTCAATCTTTGTGAAACAAAACCAGAAAACCTTAATCATGATTGGCAGCAATTCACATTTTCGCGATTTTAAGCACAGTGCACATTTACCGTTTAACATCCCCGGTTCAAAACGAGGCAGAAACATCCTTGTTCCATTTTTACACACGATAGCCTTTTGGGTTGACGTGAACAGAGCATCCGTGTTTGATATTCTCATCAGCAAAACTGTCTTGGAATTTGCACGCTCATATCTGCTGCCGTGGTGCAAAGGAATATAATTAATTCGGATTAATTACTGTGTGAAACTTTGTTATGTTTTATTCTCCTCGGGGAAAGAGGATTGGAGATGATGAAGGGCTTAAGCCAGAATCGTCCATTCTCCTGCTGCTCCGACCTGCTGTGCTTTTCCAAAATCACTTTCTCTGCTAATTTTCTGTCCTCCCTGTTCCTAAATAGAAGTCAAATTGTTCACCTTGGATGGCCGTGCTGTGTAACGCCAGTTACCGGGCATTGATCACTTCTGCACCAGTCATACAGCATTTGTTTTACATGCGAAGGTGGCCTGGTTCAGTGTTAAGGGAAAATCTCATTTGCTGGGGTCACAACGAACATTGGATTCTGATGTATGGTCTCTGTCAACTGTATCCAAATCGAGAGTGGGAAATGCCTGACTGGGACGTTGTCTGCCGTTTCTCAACCTTTGTGAAACAAAACCAGAAAACCTTAATCATGATTGGCAGCAATTCACATTTTCGCGATTTTAAGCACAGGGCACATTTACCATTTATTCGGTCAGCAACAGGAATTAAAAGATTTACTTCCACAGATGAACTGCCTGACTCACGCTGTCATGTGTTCGCTCTGAAATCTAAGCCATGTTGGAACTGAAACTGAGGAAATGCTAGTCTTTCTTACGAATGACTACGTATCAATTTTGTTTCATTTATCTCAGAAACGTCCAAACAGCGAGGAATAGGAAACGAAGGGACATGCAGTTCTGGTGAAACACCTCTTTGATTCAGTCATCAACAAGTGGCATTAAAACGTCTCCGGAGAGAGAGCGCATAGAACAATAAAAAACACGTTTTGTCACATCGAACAAAGAAACGTACAAATACAAGGTAGGATCAGCAGCAGTGCTTCGCCCGAAGGCCCATTGAAGATGTTAATAGATTACCGAAACGAATGAAAATGAACAGTCCAAATCAGCGAGCAAGCCTACGTCCAGATAAATAGTGGGGGTGGGTGAGGCTATAGTGAGTCGTGCTACCCCGAAGGTCCAGTTGGAAATGGGGATGGAGGAAGCCAACAGTGATGTCCTTCTCTGACGGTACAGAGGTGCGTGAAATGCCGAGACTGGGATCTCCAAACTCACCCGGAACACCTTCTATTGTTGTGGAGCAGGGAGCAAGTTGACATTAGGGTGGGAGTTTGAGCCTCACGTGGACCAACTTATTTTGACTTGGAGCAGCAGGACTTATGGGGATATCAGGCTGGGAGCTCCAACCTCACTTGCGGCCGTTTTTACTGACATTGAAAAGGAAGCGCTGGGACGTCAGGATGTAAGGTCCAATCTCACCAGCTGCAGTTCTTATTGGCATGGAGCAAGGACCATTTGAACATCAGGCTTGGAGATTGAAACACACAATAAGCAGCTTCTATTGACATTTAGAAGGGAGCATTGGGACATCTGAGGGAAAGGATGCTCAGCAATTTTAATCTGAAGTGAAATAGTTTTTAGCAGGACACATATTTGAGGATTGAGAGAAATGTCTCGATTATAAAGAGAAATCCTGCAAAGGTTCAAATCGTGGAGGAGTTCAGTGGTTACCTCTGCAACATCGAAGCGCCATTGATCGGGTTCGATTCCAGTATTGGACGACTGTCTCTGTGGAGTTTGAGCATTCTCCATGTATGTGTGCGGGCTTTTTCCGGGTTCTCTGTTCACCTCTTACAATATAAAAATGGTCAGTTGCATTGACCATGCAAAATTGCCAATACTGGTAGGTGCATTACTCATATGGGAATGGATCTAGTGGGTTACTCTTTGTATGGTCAGTGTGCAGTTGTTTGGCCAAATGGCCTGTTTGCCTTTTGTAGGGAACCTAATCTGTGCAGAGAGAAACAGAAGCAATTTGTACGCTCTGTGACCTTTCTCATAGGCTGACTCTGCACTGAGTTAAATTTACAGAAGCAAGTTTTAGCTTGTATCATATTATTGATTTTCCTGCGAACTCGCACAGGTCGTAAAAGTAATCTAAAGATCCGAAATTCAATAGGAACATCTATTGTCGCGATTACACTCGAGTTTACCTCGATTTATTTACGAAAAGTAGGGAACTGGAATTGAAATTTATCAGTTTAGCATTAGTCACATTGAATGGTCGCGCAGATATAGGGTGAATGTCAGTTTCATGGGGACAGACGTGTTTTCTTTGCGTCTGTTGCTTTAAAAAGTGGGGGCCATTGGCGTGAAGCAGTGACAGTGATTATTTTTACTGGTTATTCAACTTGTGAACATGAACGTTGTTGTTCATATTCCTGTTAACAGCACTGCTTTGCAGCATGAATGCATGCTGTAATATCCTGGCCAGTGACACAATGGTAACGCAGCTATCTACGGATCAGGAGATTGAAGGTTGGAATCCTCTTTGGCTCGACAGCAAGGCCTGTCCGCTTTAACAAACTGATGACGATTTGCTGTGAGGCTAAAATGTGGATATAATTCCTGATATGCAAGTGCAAGAATCCCTTCCATAAACGCCTTGAGTATACCATGGTCACCACAGAAGTGGAAGCTGAAAGAGTTTGTTCTTACTACTTTCTATTTACCAAACCCAGCTGCTCAATTGCTGCGGTTCAAGGTCTGGCAAGGACACGAAAGAAATACCCAATCTCAATTTTCAAAATCCTCAGAAACTCCTTGGGAAGCGGAATTAGAGGAGAATAAAGGCTGAAATGACGGACAGATCAGGGACTATCCAGGCATCTTCCCCTTCTGTCAGAATCCGACACATTGACACTGATGTTCTCGGGGTGATTAATTTTTCTGAGGCTTTGAAAGGAACCTGTCACAGATGCCGTCACCACATTGTGACGGGCTCGGCTTCATTGGCAAAGAAAATACATTTGTCCTTATGAAGCTTCCTTTTACCCTCTGTCTGTCCAGATAATTTTCACCTCCTCTCTCTTTTTCTTCCTCCATAATTCGAGGGAAACACCAAGCCGAATCCCAGCATCATATATCTCCTTTAATGTTCAAATGTTTAGATTAATTTAATGGACCGAACAAGCTTGCAGCAAATTGAATAGTATGAAACAAAGATTTAAAAAAACCCTTCCAGAAAGTTAACCGACTGTTGAGTCAGA